>NC_053131.1:34997354-35019854 GCF_010015445.1 Perca fluviatilis
ATGCAACTTTTGCCGAAGTTTTTGTCACTTTTTTGACGTTTTTGAAGCTTTTTCCGTCATTTTTGTAACTTTTTTCAAACGCTCTAAAATTGAATAAAACTCCCAAATTCAATGAAGGTACTGAACTGATCATTTACTGTACGTGTGGAGAAGTTTGGTTGTCGGGAACCATCCACGTTATTTATTTTGGACATTTTGGTTGAAAGAAACCCAAACATTTCTGAAATAGAAACGTTTTGTAAACGGGTCAGATTTGACCCAGAGGACAACAGGACGGTTTAAGATGGTTGTTTCTCCCGTTAATCACTTTTGATCGCTCCGCGGCGTTCTCGGCGTGTTCGACAGGCGATCAGAGGTCAAACCGCGGCGGCGCCGGTGTATGACATCATCAGGGCTGTAAACGGACGCCCGCCAACTCTGAACTTTGGGGTTACCACGGTGAAGTTAGGAGCCGGTTCATCTGAATGTAATTCTTCAAACTCTCTCGACAGTTGAATGGAAACACGACTTCTGACTTCAGAAGCTGTTGGACGATCCAGAAAGCGTTTAGTTTGAAGCCTCCCGAGGACCAACCAACCTGCCCGAACTCCGAACTCCTAAAATATGGACGTTTGGACGGATGGCTGTCAGCGTCGGAAGCGGAGAAAAAGGCGCCCTTCAGCGTTTTGGGGAGAGCAGCAGCTCCACGGAGTTTAGAGAGTAGTATGTATGTAGTATGTAGGGAGGTTAGTCGGGGGGGCAGGATGGGTCAAACACAGGACTTTCACCCAGGGCACCGGGGATCAGGTCCCACGTGTCTTTAACCGTCCCGTTATTCCTGCGTGTCATGGACCTCTTCCTTAAAGCGCCCATATTCTGCTCATTTTCAGGTTCATAATTGTATTTAGAGGTTGTACCAGAATAGGTTTTACATGGTTTAGTTATCAAAAAACACCATATTTTTGTTGTACTGCACATTGCTGCAGCTCCTCTTTTCACCCTGTGTTCAGGTCTCTGTTTTAGCTACAGAGTGAGACATCTCTTCTTCTGTACTATCTTTGATTGCACTCGCACATGCTCAGTAGCTCAGATCGTAGCTCATGTCAGCTAGCTCCATAGCCAGTAAAAGAAAGGCTGTTTCTCCAACTTCAGTCAGTTCCAAGGCAGGATCAGCTGGGAGACTTCTTCTAAACCAGGGAGCACATGGAAGTAGTTCTTCTGGAGATTATGGTGAACTAGTGTGTGTTGTAGCAGTGCTTTGCTATTGAGGACGATGTAGCACGCTAACGGTTAGCCCCCTAGCCCCCTGGCTTCGGTTAGTGCCGTAGAAAGCCGTGCAGATTTTGACCACCTCACCAGGAGACTGAAGGCAGGACACATTCAGAAACCGGATCTCACTCACAACACCATGGAGGGATGTTTTTCAAAGTTTGTATGTGTGTGGAAGCACCAGAGACACAAAATAACACCCCAAATCACCAGAAAAAGTGATATTTTCATAATATGGGCACTTTAACATAACGGCGTCAATAGTCCCGACCAAGCACGTTTAGATAGAGCGCGTTATATGACGCTAAAGGAGACTTTTAGCGTCATATAACAACGACAAAGGTCACCTGACCAAGCGTCCGTATTTTAGGAGATGGGAGTGAGGCTGAGTTGGGAGTTCTCTCGTCTCGGGTGCGTTGGTTCTTCAGAGTCGTCTGGAAAGTCTCCACATTGTTCTTCTGACTTCAGAAGCTGTCGGACGATCTAGAAAGCATTTGGTTTGAAGCGTCCTGAGGACTCGTTCTCTCGTCTTCAGAGTCTCCACATGTCTCCTCAGATGGTCCTTTAGTCTTGTGTTGAGGGTTGAGTTTGTGTCTCTTTCTCTTCTGCACTTTGAGACCATCTGTCAGCTTTGTTTTGTATTTATTTTCATGTGAACTTTGTGCACCAACACGCTCACACATCTGTACATGCTTCTCTTTTTTATGATGCTGTTCTGATTTACATTGTTGTTTTTTGTTTTTTGATGATGAAAGCTATTTAAAACATTAATATATTTGCTCGGTATGTATTGGAAACCACACACGGTGCTGACGCTACACTCTGACACTATCGCACCATTATAACCTGTCTGTACAACATCCAGATGTTTGAGGTTTTTAGGAGAAAACAGGGTCCAAGCGCCAAATGCGGGGACATTTTCCCTAACTCTCAGAGCTGTCAGCCAATTAAAAGATAATTAGCAAGTGAAGAAAGTCTCAGTTTGTCGTAGGTTTGTTTAGTGAACTACATCTCTCATCTCACACAATATATACCTTATAATATCACAATATACCTTATATTATAATATCACAATATAAGTTATAATATCACAATATAAGTTATAATATCACAATATAAGTTATTATATCGCAATATACCTTATTGTATCACAATATATACCTTATTGTATCACGTATACCTTATAATATCACGATATACACCTTATTATATCACAATATACCTTATTATATCACCTCGCCAGCTGAAACAACAAAAAGAAGAGTCAAAAACATTAGAAAAAACCGACACAAGGTCAAAACGTGCCAAAAAAGGGTGAAAAAAATGCTATAAAGGTAAAATGCCACAAAAACATTAGACAAAGGCAATACATCTTATAAAACACACACAGAGACACACACAGACACACAGACAGACAGACACACACACAGACAGACAGACTTTGTGACTTTCTCAGTCTGATACTTCAACAGTTTTACCTCAAACTGAGACTTTCTTCACCCTCTAAATGATCTTTTAATCTGACAAACACTGTGTGTGTTCATGGCTCAGTTCAAACAGGATCTAAACGTTACCTGTCTCTCTTCATTCACTACCAAACATTACCTGTCTCTCTTCATTCACTACCAAACATGATCTGTCTCTCTTCATTCACTACCAAACGTTACCTGTCTCTCTTCATTCACTACCAAACATTACCTGTCTCTCTTCATTCACTACCAAACATTACCTGTCTCTCTTCATTCACTACCAAACATTACCTGTCTCTCTTCATTCACTACCAGACTCATTGTTACTGAAATCAAGCCCCCATTCTAATCTAGCTACAGATCTTTTGAAGCATTGTTATATTCTGACAGAGCTATGCTAGCTATGTTTCCCTCTGCTTCCAGTCTCTGTGCTAAGCTATGCTAGCTATGTTTCCCTCTGCTTCCAGTCTCTGTGCTAAGCTAGGCTAGCTATGTTTCCCTCTGCTTCCAGTCTCTGTGCTAAGCTAGGCTAGCAGTTTCCCTCTGCTTCCAGTCTCTGTGCTAAGCTAGGCTAGCAGTTTCCCTCTGCTTCCAGTCTCTGTACTAAGCTAAGCTAGGCTAAACACACACATATTCTGACGTAGCAGTTTCCCTCTGCTTCCAGTTTCTGTGCTAAGCTATGCTAGCAGTTTCCCTCTGTTTCCAGTCTCTGTGCTAAGCTAGGTTAGCAGTTTCCCCCTGTTTCCAGTCTCTGTGCTAAGCTAAGCTAGCAGTTTCCCTCTGCTTCCAGTCTCTGTGCTAAGCTAGGCTAGCAGTTTCCCTCTGCATCCAGTCTCTGTGCTAAGCTATGCTAGCAGTTTCCCTCTGTTTCCAGTCTCTGTACTAAGCTAAGCTAGGCTAAACACACCCATATTCTGACGGAGCAGTTTCCCTCTGCTTCCAGTTTCTGTGCTAAGCTATGCTAGCAGTTTCCCTCTGTTTCCAGTCTCTGTGCTAAGCTAAGCTAGGCTAAACACACCCATATTCTGACGGAGCAGTTTCCCTCTGCTTCCAGTTTCTGTGCTAAGCTATGCTAGCAGTTTCCCTCTGTTTCCAGTCTCTGTGCTAAGCTAAGCTAAACACACCGAGATAACGCTGATATCCATCTTCTCATCTGACTCTCGGCTGGAAGATGTTGCTCTGCTCTGGGCCGCAGTTTTTAAAACATGTTCCAGATATAAAACGCTCCCTCTAAGCTTTAAAAAGCCCTTCTTTCCCTTTGAGCTTCTCATGAGATTTTATATGTAAACTGGAGAGTTTTAACCATCAAACAGTTTAACAGGGATCAGACTCTCCTCCTGTTACTGAATGTTACTGAATGTTACTGAATGTTACTGACTGTTACTGACTGTTACTGAATGTTACTGAATGTTACTGACTGTTACGACTGTTACTGACTGTTACTGACTGTTACTGACTGTTACTGACTGTTACTGAATGTAAATAATGTGTGTGTGCTGATACTGGTGCTTAACCTTTTTATGCTTCATTAAATGTGGACGTTAACACAAACGTTTCAGTGTTGGTCTGTTTTCCTCTGAAGCCTGAAACCTGAGCAGGTGTCTGTGTTTCACTACAAGCCAGACTGGACTAGGAGCCAGACTGGACTAGGAGCCAGACTGGACTAGGAGACAGACTGGACTAGGAGTCAGACTGGAATACGAGACACAGACTGGACTACGAGCCACCGATATGAAACACTTATATCGTGATACAGTTTTCAGCCATATCGCCCAGCCCTAAGCCAGACTGGACTACGAGCTAGACTGGACTACGAGACACAGACTGGACTAGGAGCCAGACTGGTCTACGAGACACAGACTGGACTACGAGACAGACTGGACTACAAGCCAGACTGGACTACGAGCTGGACTGGACTACGAGCTAGACTGGACTACGAGCTAGACTGGACTACGAGCTAGACTGGACTACGAGCCAGACTGGACTATGAGAAAGACTGGACTACAAGCCAGACTGGACTAGGAGCCAGACTGGACTGCGAGACACAGACTGGACTACGAGCCAGACTGGACTACGAGCCAGACCGGGACTACGAGCCAGACCGGGACTACGAGCCAGACCGGGACAGACATGTAGAGTTTATTAAAATGCTTTTAATTAAGAGGAAAAGTAAAGTATCTCTGACCCTATTACTGCATGTCTCATGTAGTCTCTCTTTTAACAGTTTGGGCCTCAAAAAACCCTAAATTAGTCCCTGAGCCATCGTAGAGTTTAGCTAATCAAGCAAAACAAAGATTACGGGCCGTATTTTAAAAAGTTGCACGGTCAACGGGAGGACAACACGAGTCAGAAAGCAGCCGACTCAGTTTCACATTAAACTGAGTCTCACGGTTCCTGTCTGGTTGGTTTGACAGAAATCTACTGAGAACCTGAATTAGTGTCTGGTTGTGTTTCTGGTTGTGTGTGTGGTTGTGTCTGGTTGTGTCTGGTTGTGTGTCTGGTTGTGTCTGGTTGTGTGTGTGGTTGTGTGTCTGTTTGTGTGTCTGGTTGTGTGTGGTTGTGTCTCTGGTTGTGTCTGGTTGTGTCTGGTTGTGTGTGTGGTTTTGTGTGTGGTTGTGTCTCTGGTTGTGTCTGTGGATGTGTGTGTGGTTGTGTGTCTCTGGTTGTGTGTGTGGTTGTGTGTCTCTGGTTGTGTGTGTGGTTGTGTGTGTGGTTGTGTGTCTCTGGTTGTGTGTGTGGTTGTGTGTCTCTGGTTGTGTGTGTGTGGTTGTGTGCTGTGTCTTTTTTTTTTTTTTTTTTTTTTTTTTTTTTTTTTTTTTTTTTTTTTTTTTTTTTTTTTTTTTTTTTTTGTGCTTTTGTCTCTGGTTGTGTGTCTGGTTGTGTGTGTGGTTGTGTGTGTGGTTGTGTGTCTGGTTGTGTGTCTGGTTGTGTGTGGTTGTGTATTGGTTGTGTGTTGGTTGTGTATTGGTTGTGGTGTGGTTGTGTGTTGGTTGTGTATTGGTTGTGTGTTGGTTGTGTGGTTGTGTGGTGGTTGTGTGTCTGGCTGTGGTTGTGTGTGTGGTTGTGTGTCTGGTTGTGTCTGTGGATGTGTGTGTGGTTGTGTGTGTGGTTGTGTGTCTCTGGTTGTGTGTGTGGTTGTGTGTCTCTGGTTGTGTGTGTGTTTGTGTGTGTGGTTTTGTCTCTGGTTGTGTGTCTGGTTGTGTCTCTGGTTGTGTGTCTGGTTGTGTGTGTGGTTGTGTGTCTGGTTTGTGTCTCTGGTTGTGTGTGTGGTTGTGTGTGTGGTTGTGTCTCTGGTTGTGTGTCTGGTTGTGTGTGTGGTTGTGTGTCTGGTTGTGTGTCTCTGGTTGTGTGTGTGGTTGTGTGTCTCTGGTTGTGTGTGTGGTTGTGTGTCTGGTTGTGTGTGTGGTTGTGTGTCTGGTTGTGTGTCTCTGGTTGTGTGTGTGGTTGTGTGTCTCTGGTTGTGTGTCTCTGGTTGTGTGTCTGATTGTGTGTGTCTGGTTGTGTGTCTCTGGTTGTGTGTCTGGTTGTGTGTGTGGTTGTGTGTCTGGTTGTGTCTCTGGTTGTGTGTCTGGTTGTGTGTGTGGATGTGTGTGTGGTTGTGTGTCTCTGGTTGTGTGTCTGGTTGTGTGTCTCTGGTTGTGTCTCTGGTTGTGTGTCTGGTTGTGTGTCTCTGGTTGTGTGTCTGGTTGTGTGTGTGGTTGTGTGTCTCTGGTTGTGTGTGTGGTTGTGTGTGTGGTTGTGTGTCTCTGGTTGTGTGTCTGATTGTGTGTCTCTGGTTGTGTGTCTGGTTGTGTGTCTCTGGTTGTGTGTCTCTGGTTGTGTGTCTCTGGTTGTGTCTCTGGTTGTGTGTCTCTGGTTGTGGGTCTGGTTGTATGTCTGGTTGTATGTCTGGTTGTGTGTCTGGTTGTGTGTCTTTTGTGTGTATGGTTGTGTGTGTCTGGTTGTGTGTGTCTGGTTGTGTGTCTGGTTGTGTGTCTGGTTGTGTGTTTATTGAGTCTAATATCTTTGACTGTATTTCTGCATCTTGTCTCCTACAGTTCCATCACATGAAGCCTAACAGTCAGGACCACAGTTCCTCAGCCAGCCGACTACAACTAGTTGGGCCAAAATCTTTTCTGAACCAAAAGTTGATATTCGGGCCAGAACAAAATCAGCGAGGGGTCAGACTTGGTCCACGGGCCATGAGTTTGACTCATGTGGTTTAAAGGGTCATAAAGGAGCCAGCTCGGCTGCTGGTGTGAATAATTAATGAGCAGCGAGATCAGACAGCGGACTCGGTCAGGAGAGAGAATCAACATCTTGTGATCGGGATGAGCCTTGAACCACATGGTCAAACTCATGGCCCGTGGACCAAGTCTGACCCCTCGCTGATTTTGTTCCGGCCCAAATATCAACTTTTGGTTCAGAATAGATTTTGGCCCAACTAGTTGTAGTCGGCTGGCTGAGGAACTGTGGTCCTGACTGTTAGGCTTCATGTGATGGAACTGTAGGAGACAAGATGCAGAAATACAGTCAAAGATATTAGACTCAACAAACGCAACCAGACACCGAACACAACCAGACATCAAGCAACCACTAGGTACACACAACCAGTACACAACCAGACACCAAACACCTATGACACCACTAACCAGACAACCAGACTACACAACCAATTTAACCAGACACACACAATACACACAACCAGACTCCAGCGATCAACCAGAGACACAACCGAAGATACAACCAGACACACAACCAGCGACACAACCAGACACACAGAGCACCCAACCGAGACACAACCAGACCTGACCAGTACCTGGCTGACACGCAACCAGACAACCAAGGAGACACACAATACACCTGACTAAACACACAACCAGCAGCTAACCAGACGCACAACCACACACAACCAGACGCAGCACAACCAGACACAACCAACTCGCAACCAACACAACCAGTACACAATCAACCTCAACCACCAAACCAGACACAACTAGCACATTTCAAACACAATGTCCCACAACCAACACACACCACTTTTTCACACCAGGCTGCAAACACACCAGTTTTACAAAACCGACACAACCAGGACACGAACACACAATGAACTTGTTGTTGTTGTGTATATGGAAACACCAGAACTGGCGACACACAACCAGAGAGGCAACGGTTGTCTAGTTGTGTCTCTGGTTGTGTGTCTCTGGTTGTGTCTCTGGTTGTGTGTCTGGTTGTGTGTCTGGTTGTGTCTTTTTTTGTGTGTCTGGTTGTGTCTCTGGTTGTGTGTCTCTAGTTGTGTGTCTGGTTGTGTGTCTGGTTGTGTGTCTGGTTGTGTCTTTGTGTGTCTGGTTGTTGTTGTTGTTGTGTGTCTATTCTGTGTCTGGTTGTGTTGTTCTGTTGTTTGTTCTGGTTGTGTGTCTTTTGTTGTTGTGTGTCTCTGGTTGTGTGTCTGGTTTGTGTGTCTGGTTGTGTGTCTCTGGTTGTGTGTCTGGTTGTGTGTCTCTGGTTGTGTGTCTCTGGTTGTGTGTCTCTGAGTGTCTTTAACAAGTTTTATGGTTCACTTTGTTTTCGGAAACATAGCGACCACAAATCCTCATGTTGATGTTTAGACGGTTCAGAGAGAGTTCAACACACACACAGACACACACACACACACACAGACACACACACAGACACACACACACAGACACACAGACACACACACACACACACACACACACACACACACACACACACAGACACTGAACACACACACGATTACACACACACACACACACACACACACAAGACACACAGACACACACGCACACACACACATAGACACAGACACACACACACACAGACACACACACAGACACACAGAACACACAGACACACACACACACACAAGACACACACACAGACACACACACAGACACACAGACACACACACACACACACAGACACACACACACACACACACACATAGACACACACATAGACACACAGACACACACACACACAGACACACACACACACACATAGACACACAGACACACACACATAGACACACACAGACACACACACATAGATACACAGACACACACACACACACAGACACACACATAGATACACAGACACACACATAGATACACAGACACACACACGCAACACACATAGATACACAGACACACACACATAGATACACAGACACACACACACGCAGACACACACATAGATACACAGACACACACAGGCACAGACACAGACACATACACACATAGACAGACACACAGACACACACACACAGACACACAGACACACACACACACACACACACACAGACACACAGACACACAGACACACAGACACACACACACACAGACACACAGACACCCAGACACACACACACACACAGACTCAAACTTAACGGGAGAAGCAGCTACAGCTACATTAAGACTTTACAGTAATAACAATAAAGACCAGTATTTAGTGTTTGTATTTTAAATGAGCACAAGTAAAGTAGAGCTGACGTAACAGCTGTTATATATGTTAACGGTTATTTTCAAGTTTTATTTTGAGGCTCTTTTAAAGTTATTACATGCTGTCTCAGCTAGCGGTTAGCCCAATTAGCTGTTAGCTAAACTAACGTTAGCTTGGCTGTCGACCGGAAGCGTGGAACAGATCGTGCAGTGTCATGAATCTTCGTACAACAGCGCACGCGCGAACATTTTGCGCACGTGCAGAATGGCTCGTGTACCAACAGGTACATATCTCTTCAGTTTCCCCCCTAACATCCCAGAATCCTTTGCTGTCGGGAGAACACTCTGTGAGAACAAGGGGGGGTAAGCTTCGCTTCAGAACTCGAACCTCCTATGGCGCCATTCTGATGCTACCAAGCCATCACCTCCCGTTAGCATCACCTCCCGTTAGCATCACCTCCCGTTAGCATCACCTCCCGTTAGCATCACCTCCCGTTAGCATCCCATTGACTCCCATTCATTCTGACGTCACTTTGACAGAGAATAACTTTACATCTGAAGAGTTTAAAGACTCTATTTGTCCGTTGTTTATTTCTAAAGAAACACGACAATGTATAAAAGGCTCCATTACCTTGTAGCTCACGTTATGGCTCCGTAGCAGACGCTTTTATAACAATAGGCTAACGATTGGGTCATAACCACGAGACTTACTGTCACACAGTAGAGGAATTACCGTATAGTACAGGAGAAGCTCACAGGCAGTTTGGACTTCCATTATCTGTTTAGGTTTAATGACTAATGTTAACTAGCATGTTAGTGATCAGTAATTAGCCTGTGCCTATGTTATCTCCTTACATATACCTACGGCTCTCGGTATGGGAAGTTGGGAATGATTGAGATTTCTCTCGGCACAGCTACCAGAAGACTTCACACTTTCAGACAGGTTGCTCACGTCACATCTACGTCTTCAAGCTCAGTTGGAGGCTGCTCAGTAACGCTCAGCCAGCACCGGGAAAGAGACTTCTGATATCCTTCACTGGTCTCAGACCAGAGACTCGGGACCTGCTGGTCCAGTTTATATATATATACTGTCTCTGGTGGGAACTGAAAGAGAAAAATGTCCAGAAAGCAAATATTCATACATACGTCTTCTTAATGGATATAAAGTCACTGACAGCAAAGTGATGTATCACTATACAGAGATCTGCTGACACTGTGTGTGTGTGTGTGTGTGTGTCCATGTCCGTGTGTGTGTGTGTGTGTCTGTATGTGTGTGTGTCTGTATGTGTGTGTGTCTCTGCCTGTGTCTCTGTGTGTGTGTGTGTGTATGTATGTGTGTGTGTGTGTGTGTGTGTGTGTGTGTGTGTGTGTGTGTGTGTGTGTGTGTCTGTGTGTGTGTGTGTGTGTGTGTGTGTGTGTATGTATGTGTGTGTGTGTGTGTGTGTGTGTGTGTGTGTCTGTGTGTGTCTTTGTCTTTGTATGTGTGTGTGTGTGTGTTTCAGAGGCCATTAGTCATCGTCTCTTTGATCATTAACATAATGAGAGCTGACCGATCTGCTGATAACAAATACATTAAGACACACACACACACACACACACACACACACACACACACACACACACACACACACACACACACACACACACACACACACACAGAAATATGCAGGAAATGAGCTGTTGTGCACGTTTCTCTCTGAACAGGCGTGGAGAATAATAGAGACCGTGGTTCAGAGCAACATATTTCTGGAGGTGAGTTCAAGTGAATATGGACCTAAATGATAATAATGTTAGTTTTTAAAGAAGAGTGCTCAGTTTTCCTGAGGAACCTGAACGCAGCAGCTCTGCTCTGGTAAAAAAAAAAAACTGTATTTTTCCTTTTTCCCTCTCCAGATTTTTCCATCCGAGCTGCAGGTTTGGCTGCAACACAACGACAGACTGACTCTGCAGGGACACACACACACACACACACACACACACACACACACACACACACACACACACACACACACACACACACACACACACACACACACACACACACACACACATTCTGGATCTGGCTGTCGGCTCAGAGGGACCAGAGGAATAAATCACTGCAGTGTTACACACAGGAAACACGGAAAATCCTTGGGAGTGTCCTTTAACACACACACACATACACACACACACACACACACACACACACACATACACACACACACACACACACACACACACACGCATACACACACACACACACGCATACACACACACACACACACACACACACACACACACACTCAACCATTTGCTTGCCTCTTTCAACACCTTCAGATTCAGTAAATCCTTGCTGCCCTTCACACTCTGCAGCTGTGTGTGTCTGTGTGTGTGTGTGTGTGTGTGTGTGTGTCTGTGTGTGTGTGTGTGTTTATAAGCACTCTTTTTAACTCATGTTTGTGTTTCCATGTCTGAATTAATCAATGCTTTAATTCATCAGCTCTTCCCCTCCACTCATACTAAGAACACTCATAGTTTAGGTTTTCATTTTTAATAATGAGCTTTTTGAATGTGAGGTACAACCAAAGTACTTGTTTGCTTCTTGTTGTCTTCTAACGATGACACCGATACATACATATATATATATATATATATATATATATATATATACACATGGACATAATATTGACTAAGCTGTTTCCATGGCTACTGAAAGAGAATAGTCCCGTTTACGGTGGTCCTGAAGGAGAAAACACAACTGCAAAAGGTTAGAGTTGGGTATATATAGGCACACATAGCATCCTCGTCGCTGATTGGATGTCCGGTCAGGCAGAAAGACAGACAGGCAGACAGACAGAGAGACAGGTAGGTAGACAGACAGATAGGTAGACAGACAGACAGGAAGGCAGGCAAGTAGACAGACAGGTAGACAGACAGACAGACAGACAGGTAGGTAGGTAGACAGACAGACAGACAGGTAGGTAGGTAGACAGGCAGGCAGACAGACAGTTAGACAGACAGGCGTACAGGCAGGCAGGCCGACAGACAGACAGAGAGACAGGTAGGTAGACAAACAGACAGACAGACAGGTAGACAGACAGACAGGAAGGCAGGCAGGTAAGTAGACAGACATACAGACAGACAGACAGACAGACAGACAGAGAGGCAGGCAGATAGAAAGACAGAGAGGCAGGCAGACAGACAGGAGATATTTTCAGACTCCAGACGAGTCAGAAACATCTTCCATGAAGAAGCTTTTAACCTTTGACCTCTGCTGACCTCTGCTGACCTCTGCTGACCTCTGCTGTTCAAACTCACAACTTTATTTAGACCCAAACGTTTACTCGACACGCCGCGGGCAGGAAGCCCAAGATATTCACAGGAAATCAATGTGAGACACAGGAGAGGAGGAGACGACCCAGGCAGAACAGATCCTTCCACCTCATCAAATAGACCCAGCTGTAAAGAATAAACGCATAATGGTTTTATTTCTCTCTTTTCTCTCCTTCTGTCCATCTTTGCTGTCAGCTACAGAATCTATGAGACATGTTTTAGAAATGTAAAGCAAATATCTGATATGATGTAAATATATTTAATAATCAGAAGAGAAGCAACGAATCACGTTTACTTTATCGGACCAAAGAGTATCGTTGCTCTTCACTACATTTAAATCATCAGTTTGTCCTGTTGGGACACAGGTGTGAGTCCGTACCGTTACCTGTTGGGACACAGATGTTGTCTGTACCGTTACCTGTTGGGACACAGATGTTGTCCGTACCGTTACCTGTTGGGACACAGATGTTGTCTGTACCGTTACCTGTTGGGACACAGATGTTGTCTGTACCGTTACCTGTTGGGACACAGATGTTGTCCGTACCGTCTCTGTTTTTGGCTCTGACCACAGTGACGGGACAGCACCTCACCTCAACGCGGCATAGTATGTCCGTCTCGCAAATCGTCTCTGCAGTCATCTCAACCATCTAATTCCAGCAACAGGAAATAACAATCAAAGACATTTTTTCTGTGGCAAAATGTTGGTGAATTCTTAAAGGTCCCATGGCATGAAAACATATTAACATTAATATGAGTTCCCCCAGCCTGCCTATGGTCCCCCAGTGGCTAGAAATGGTGGCTGTAATTCTGCACCAAGGCTGAATTTGGGGAAAGAGACTTCAGATACAGTATTAGGGGACCACTAAGGTCTATATAAAAGAGACTTCAGATACAGTATTAGAGGACCTCTAAGGTCTATATAAAAGAGACTTCAGATACAGTATTAGGAACCACTAAGGCCTATATAAAAGAGACTTCAGATACAGTATTAGGGGACCACTAAGGTCTATATAAAAGAGACTTCAGATACAGTATTAGGGGACCACTAAGGTCTATATAAAAAGAGACTTCAGATACAGTATTAGGGGACCACTAAGGTCTATATAAAAGAGACTTCAGATACAGTATTAGGGGACCACTAAGGTCTATATAAAAGAGATAAAAAACACCGACTTCAGATACAGTATTAGGGGACCACTAAGGTCTATATAAAGAGACTTCAGATACAGTATTAGGGGACCACTAAGGTCTATATAAAAGAGACTTCAGATACAAGTATTAGGGAACCACTAAGGTCTATAAAAAGAGACTTCAGATACAGTATTAGGGGACCACTAAGGTCTATATAAAAGAGACTTCAGATACAGTATTAGAGGACCACTAAGGTTTATATAAAAGAGACTTCAGGATACAGTATTAGGAACCACTCAAGGTCTATATAAAAAGAGACTTCAGATACAGTATTAGGGGACCACTAAGGTCTATATAAAAGAGAGACTTCAGATAGGGGACCACTAAGGTCTATATAAAAGAGACTTCAGATACAGTATTAGGGGACCACTAAGGTCTATATAAAAGGAGACTTCAGATACAGTATTAGGGACCACTAAGGTCTATATAAAAGAGACTTCAGATACAGTATTAGGGGACCACTAAGGTCTATATAAAAGAGACTTCAGATACAGTATTAGGGGACCACTAAGGTCTATATAAAAGAGACTTCAGATACAGTATTAGGGGACCACTAAGGTCTATATAAAAGAGACTTCAGATACAGTATTAGGGGACCACTAAGGTCTATATAAAAGCATCCAAAAAGAAACATGTCATGGGACCTTTTAAAATAACAAACCACCACTAAATGTTGGGTTAAAATGTGTTACTGAGATTGTAACGGGTATAATATTACCAACATTTTATTAGTAATGCATTATATTAGTGCTTTACAGCCAACAGGAATACATAACTGTAATGGTACTCCCAGCACTGCCGAGGAGAGAGGACATTAAGGGCTCTGAGATCTTCTTCTGTCTCCTCTGACCTTGTTGTTCCAGCTCCCTCCCAGAGGTCCTCCAGTGGAAAACTGAGACACAAACACCACCGTCAGCTGAGATTTCTGTGAGTGGGCCTCTGTGGGATCATATCTAATATTTATTTTCTCAGTTCCTTTCTGCAGACAGTCACATTATTATTTGTCGTTATGAAGGCGCTGAGGAAGAGGAGGGCCAGATGCAACAACATATACACATATATGCATATAGTGTATGTATAGATGCTGCCTGTCTTTATAGATTTAAGCCTGTAAATGGGGTATACTAGTCGAAAATGGAAACAAAACAATACTGTAGCCGGCTGAAGTTTAACCACAGAACCAGGTTTTATGACCCTAGATTACAGGCTTATAACGGGGTACACACACACAGACACACACACACACACACAGACACACACACACACACAAACACACAGACACACACACACACACACACAGACACACACAAAAACCCTACATTTAGACGTGTACATATGAACATATGGGGTTGCAGCTATCCGTGCATCCCCCATATGTTCATGTGTACATGTCTAAATGTAGCCTACCTTTATGATGATCACACACACACACACACACACACACACACACACACACTCAGACACACACACACAAGCCCAACAAAGCCAAAGGGGGGGGGCATGAATGCCAGATACCAGGAAACCCTGTGTGTGTCTGGGAGGAAACCCAGGAAACCCAGGGGAAACGTGTGTGTGTAACCAGTGTGTGTGTGTGGACAGATCTGTGGGGCTGAGAGAGAGTGAGACAGACAGCCCCAGTAAAACAAGAACTGAAGGCATCTCCGGCTTGTCTCTTATTAAAGGAGGCGCAGCCTAAGCATGGAACGATCCCCATCCCACATCCCAACCACTGGTGGCCGACACACAATCCAGCCACAAGAGACAGAGCCAAGACACAGTAGTAGGAGAGGAGTGGAGAGAGAGAGACACGGAGTGAGCCAGGCCAACTGGACCACTGGACAAGACACACAGAGGCACACAGGACCAACTGAGACAAGCACAGCTGGAGAAACCCAGGCATAGTGCATGTGTGGTATGTGGTATGTGGAAACCACACCCAGGAAACCAGGTGTCCAGGCACGTGACCAGAAACCCAGTGGCACCAGTGTGTGAAGGAAACTTAAAATGAAGGCCTTAAAATGCAATGAGGAAAAGATTTAGCCAGGGAGACAGAAAACATTCATCCGGCCTCGCTCTTGTTGTGAATAAGTGCCTTCCTCCCAAAACATCTAATTCTCACAAATCCCCCTCGGAATATGTTCCTTTGAATCTGCCCATTTAGCAGACCTATGCACGCTTGTAACCCATTCCAGCATTAATTTTTGTTTTTATGTCCCTTCATGAAAACATAAGTTGTAACAACACACGCACATACACAAGTGTAAGTAGTGGATATACTGTACCATACACATATATATACATATATATATACAACATATATATATATA
Organism: Perca fluviatilis; assembly: GCF_010015445.1. Classification (NCBI taxonomy): domain Eukaryota; kingdom Metazoa; phylum Chordata; class Actinopteri; order Perciformes; family Percidae; genus Perca; species Perca fluviatilis. Next base: position 35,013,342 of record NC_053131.1, read on the forward strand.
CATATACATATATATATATATATACATATATATATATATATATATATATATATATATATATATATATGCATGTGTGATATATATATATATATATATATATATATGTATGTATGTGTGATATATATATATATATATATATGTATGTGTGATATATATATATATATATGTATATAATTTATATATATATATATATATATATATATATATATATATATACGTATGTGTGTGTGGAATACCTTTATTTATCCCATGAGGAAACACAGATGACTTCAACATATATCAAACTATAATGGAATATAAAGCAGTAAGGGACCTGAGTCTGATCACAAAAGCAACGAGGACAAAATAAAATAGGCTACTGATATTATAATATGTGTTTAAGATGGGTTAGTGTAGGCGGAGCATTTAGTCCCGTCGCCACGCCACACACTACACTACACACACACTACACTACACACACACTACACTACACACACACTACACTACGCACACTACCACGACACTAACACCACGCACACACACTACACACACACACACCACGCCACGCACACACCATACCACGACACATCTACACGCCGCCACACACCACGCTACGTACACACCACGCCACGCCCACACCACGCTTACGACACACCACGCTACGCACAACATACACACCACTACACCACCACGCCACACACACACTACGCTTACACACACACTACACTACGCAACAATACACACCACACACACTACACTACACACCACCACACACACACACTACACTACACACACACACCACACTCCACGACACACTACGCTACGCACACACTACGCACACACATTAATTACACTACGCACACAATACGCTACCACACACACTACACCACACAATACACACCACAATTACCACACACTACACTACGCACACACTACGCTACACACACTACACTACACACACACTACCCTACGCACACACTACACTACCACACACACGCCCCACACACCACGCCACGCACAATACCACGCCACGCCACACACCACGCCACGCGACACACCACGCCACGCACACACCACACTACACATTAACACTACGCACACACACCACGCCACAAATACACCACGCCACGCACACAATCACACCACGACACACCACGCCACGCCACACACCACCACTACACCACACTACACTACGCCACACACTACACCACGCCACACACCAGCCACGTCACACACCACACTACACACCACACTACACTACACACACACTACGCCTACGACACACAGCCACGCCCACACTACGCCACACTCACACTAGCGCACCACGCCGAAACCACACCCACCATATAACACACACCACACCACACGCACACACTACACCACACACACACTACACTATACCAACGACACACACCACGCCGCACCCACGATAATACACCCACGCATCAACACTACGCTACGCACACACACAACGCACAATATTCACAATACGCCACATTAACACGCCAGCCACATACACGCCACCCGTTACCACCACACACACTACACCACGCCACACCACGCCATGCATCAAAACAACTACGCTACGAACCATACCACAATAAACATTACGCACACACTACGCCACGCACACACCACTACGCCTCAACACTACGCCACGACACACACCACCACACCACGCCCGTGACACACCGCGCCCTACACGCTCACACTCACTCACCACACACCAACACCACTACAAACACGCCGCCCACACACCACACACAGCAATAATAATCAAACACGACCACAACTACACGCCACACACCACCCAACGACACCAGTTAACCCGCCACCCCACATCACACACACACCACGCCGCACCACGCACGCGACACACCACGCTACGACACACCAGCACCACACACCACGCACACACACGCGCACACACACGCACGAATAAACGCACACACCACCACCACGCACACCACGCCACCGCACACCACGCCACGCACACACACCACCACACACACACCACACACACCACGCCACGCGCCACACCACGCCACGCACACCACGCCACGCGACACCACGCCACGCACACCGCACGCACACCACACAACATACCACACACACACGCGACACACACTACGCCACGCACACAACGACACACTACGTATCACGCACACGCCACGCCACGCACACACCACGCACACACACACACCACGGCTACGCACACACTACACTACGCACACACTACACTACCGGTGCGATGCAGCCGTTAGCTGAGGGGCTGCAGGTTGGGAGGTCTTTATCTGCTGATTTACACCCAGCGCAGCGCAAGACCCGACCCAATGTCTTTGCTAGTTTAACACCGACCCAGTTGTCACAGGGAGGTGTGTTCAGGTGCATTCTGGGCGTGCTGGTCTCACATAGAGGTGTGTTCAGGTGCATTCTGGGCGTGCTGGTCTCACATAGAGGTGTGTTCAGGTGCATTCTGGGCGTGCTGGTCTCACATAGAGGTGTGTTCAGGTGCATTCTGGGGCGACGGTATCACAGGGTGTGTTCAGGGTGCACTTCTGCGCCGGGTCTTACAGGGAGGTGTGTCTTAGGTGCATTCTGGGAGTATTGCTATCTTGAGGCAGCAGGAAGTGATGGCGCCATTGACCAACAAAACCTGGTCTAAAGTCAATAACGCAGCATTTCATTGTTATTTTAACAGAGCATTAGTACAATGCTCCTAGGTTTCGTATACAGCGCTGCACAGACACTATGCTTGTTACCACACACACACACACACACACACACACACACACACACACACACACACACACACACACCCACACACACACACACACACACACAGCAGCACACACACACACTACGCACAGCAGCACACACACACACACACACAGCAGCACACACACACACACACACACACACACACACACACACACACACACACACACACACAGACAGACAGACAGGGACACACACACACATGCAGAAGATTACTAATAAAAATATTAGGGTGTAAATCCTCCATCATAACAGCAATGCTCCAAGGTCCAAACGCGCCTGGCTTTTAAAGGGAATGGGAGATGATCTCTGATTGGTTGATGAATGGGAGATGATCTCTGATTGGTTGATTGCATGTTACGCCCAAAACACACCTCTGATTAATGAAGACACTAAGGACAACCCTTTAGAACCAGGCGCCCGGCACACGGACCCTTTTATCAGCCGTCAGACTAGCAGAAGTGGATTTGGACTCGCCCTAAACACACCTGCACCAGCCGCTCCACACCGTGCGCTGACATCGTTAAAATAGGACCCTGAAGCATACCTGCCAACATTTGTGCGGAGGCATGGCGACCGGGGGTAGGTGTACTGTAAGTCTGTGCTACCAATCATTTCCATCTTGAGTTCAGCTTGCTTCACGTTTCTGCCTCTGTCTGTTCCTTCGTGATGATGAGATCGCCCGTGTGCCCTTCATGTGCTGACGCTGCCGCTGGGTTTTAATGTGCTCGGTGATGTCATTTTCCCGCCGTGCGCTACGTTAAAATTAATGCGACACACCTTACGAAAAGCCTGGAGGTTGATGATAAGATGAAAGTAAATTGTTGCGCCCCAACATGTTGAAATGTACAGCTATATTTCGATTTCTTTGCGGGAACACCACCTTCACCTGCCATCTTTATCGGCTTTCGGGTCTGAACTTTCCGCAAAGCTTACGCAGAGATCAACTGGTTATAGGTTGCCAGGTTGAGGGGTTATAGGTTGCCAGGTTGAGGGTTAGAGGTTGCCAGGTTGAGGGTTATAGGTTGCCAGGTTGAGGGTTAGAGGTTGCCAGGTTGAGGGTTAGACGTTGCCAGGTTGAGGGTTAGACGTTGCCAGGTTGAGGGTTATGGGTTGCCAGGTTGAGGGTTATGGGTTGCCAGGTTGAGGGTTATAGGTTGCCAGGTTGAGGGTTAGACGTTGCCAGGTTGAGGGTTAGAGGTTGCCAGGATGAGGGTTAGAGGTTGCCAGGTTGAGGGTTAGAGGTTGCCAGGTTGAGGGTTAGAGGTTGCCAGGTTGAGGGTTATGGGTTGCCAGGTTGAGGGTTAGAGGTTGCCAGGTTGAGGGTTAGAGGTTGCCAGGTTGAGGGTTTGGGTTGCCAGGTTGAGGGTTAGAGGTTGCCAGGTTGAGGGTTAGAGGTTGCCAGGTTGAGGTTGCCAGGTTGAGGGTCAGAGGTTGCCAGGTTGAGGGTCAGAGGTTGCCAGGTTGAGGGTTAGAGGTTGCCAGGTTGAGGGTTATAGGTTGCCAGGTTGAGGGTTATGGGTTATGGGTTGCCAGGTTGAGGGTTAGACGTTGCCAGGTTGAGGGTTATAGGTTGCCAGGTTGAGGGTTAGAGGTTGCCAGGTTGAGGGTTAGAGGTTGCCAGGTTGAGGGTTAGAGGTTGCCAGGTTATATGGTGTTAGGATGCGTTTCATACGAGATCTGGCAACCGGTCAACATTAAACAAACATATCGGTCTGATTATTGATGAAGGAGTTTGGGTCGTGCTGCAGATTACGGGAGTTTCTGGGAGAAATAACAAAGCGGGAGAGAGGGATAATAAACGGGAGTGTTGGCAGCTATGCCCTGAAGTCTGGGAGTTGTAATTACACGGTTCGGCCACTATGTCTAATTGGCTTCAAAGCTGGGCGGCGTCCAAGGTTTCCACCGGCTCAGAGGATCCAGACTGAAACCTCCTGAGACCTCCTGAGACCTCCTGAGACCTCCTGAGACTCTGAACCAAACCTACAGCTCATTAATATTCATGAGGCAGAGACAGACAGAGAGAGTGTGAGAGAATAAATGAATAGAAGAGCATTAAACAGATGGTGTCGGTCATGAACACACGGTTTAAACGGAGGAAAATGAGACACCTGGGAACGAGAAGAGGGTTCTCCTCCCAGACACAAACACCTGCCCTCCTTCATACCGCACAGACAGCCAATCACACGACAGGCCTTCATACCGCACAGACAGCCAATCACACGACAGGCCTTCATACCACACAGACAGCCAATCACACGACAGGCCTTCATACCGCACAGACAGCCAATCACACGACAGGCTTTCAATATGGACCGTAGGAGAGGATTTCTAATTTAAGATGTTCGTGAGACTCTAAAACATCCAGGGAGCAGATCTATATCTGAGTCCTGTAGCAGCATGTTTCTCATTATTACACACACACACACACAGACACACACACACACACACAGAGACACACACACACACACACAGAGACACACACACACACACACACACACACACACACACACACACACACACACACACAGACACACAAACACACACACACAGAGACACACACACACACACACACACACAATACCAATACATAACACACACACACACACACACACACACACATACACACACACACTACACACACACACAATAAGACACACACACACACAAAAATACACACACACAAAAACACATACACACAGAGACACACATACAACACAATAACACACACACAATACACACAATAACACATACAACAACACATACAATAACACATCAATACACATACATCACACATAATACACAATACACAATACATCATCACACTAACACAACAATAACAACAATAGACACACACACAACACACAATACACACATCATATCATCATCACAACATCACATCATCATCACAATAATACCACAACATCACATCATCATCAACACATATCACAAATAAACAATATCAACATCATCAATACACATCATCACATCATCATCATCATCACACTAACACACAACAATACTAATACACACACATCATCAATAATAATAATACCAACATCATCACAACACACATACACACACAGATACATCAACATCATCAACATCAACAATACATCACAACATCACATAATCAATAACACACACACACAAACACAACACATCAACACACACACACACACACGACAGACATACCACCACGTTCCTCCCAGCATGCTCTAGGTTGAACGGGTTTAATTAGAGAATTATTGACGCTAATCCACTTTGAAAATAACCTGCACAGTTCCCCTCCTCTTCCCTCTTCTTCCTCCTTCCCTCCTCCCCGCTTCCCTCCCCATCTTCCTCCCCCCTCTTCCTCCACCTCACTGACCCTCTGTGTGACCTTTGACCTCCTTCTGCTCCTCTGAGACTCGATGAGAGGAGGAGAAGATGAGAAGATGAACACATTAACATTTCCATCGCAGCTGAGTCTGTGTGTTAGCTCTGAGATGCTAACAGATGCTAACGTGATGCACGCACCTCCTTATGAGGACGCTTGGCTCCATCACAGAGACAGAGCTGGACCGCTGCTTCCTCCCGTTTCCATGGAAACCAGCTGCACAGCAGGGATGATTGACAGTCCAGCTGAGAGAGAGGAAGAGACAAAGAGAGAGATCGATGGAGAGAAAAACAGAGAGAGAGAGAGAGAGAGAGGTTAAATAGGCCGACAGTGAGACAGACAGGCAGGGAGACAGGCAGACATACAGACAGACAGAC
>NC_053131.1:35027354-35029854 GCF_010015445.1 Perca fluviatilis
AACAGCTGAGATGAAGTAAAGAGTTAATGTACAGTTTGTGCAAAGTGTGGACTAGATAGTGATGTTGATCAGTAGTAGAACAATATAGTGCACATGAATAGACAGAATCATGTAAATGCTGAGATGTACTAAAGAGTCAGTATACAGCTAGTGCAGGGTGTGGTCTAAATAGTGAGGTAGGTGTAGATATGAGTAGCAGATTTGCAAAAATTGTGTGACAAGAAGGTATTGCAGCAATGGTTGGGAGAAATATAGTTTTGCATGCCAGGGCAGATGCAAAGTGCAAAAGCGCGTAAACAGATATGTGCAAATATGCAGTGGGGCATGACAGAGACAGAGAGATAGGGTGTGTAGAAACAATGCATGAATGATGGAGAACTTAGAGAGACATTAGCACGTGCAGTGATCTGACAGGAGCTCAGACTGAGCAGCTTTAAAGGTAGTTAGTGGGATAAGGCTGTTAGTTCCAGGGGATGTAGCTCATTCCAGTCATTAGCAGCTGGGAACTGGAAGGATGGGCTTTTGGGGTTAGTGTGTGTGTGTGTGTGTGTCTGTGTCTGTGTGTGTGAGTGTGTCTGTCTGTGTGTGTTTTTGTGTGTGTGTGTGTGTGTCTATGTCTATATGTGTGTGTGTCTGTGTGTGTGTGTGTGTGTGTGTGTGTGTGTTTGTGGGTATGTGTGTGTGTCTGTGTGTATGTGTGTGTGTGTGTGTGTGTGTCTGTGTCCGTGTGTGTGTGTGTGTGTGTGTGTGTCTGTGTCTGTGTCTGTGTCTGTGTCTGTGTCCGTGTGTGTGTGTGTGTGTGTGTGTGTGTGTGTTTGTGGTATGTGTGTGTGTGTGTGTGTGTGTGTGTGTCTGTGTCCGTGTGTGTGTGTGTGTGTGTGTGTGTGTGTGTGTGTCTGTGTCTGTGTCCTGTGTGTGTGTGTGTGTGTGTGTGTGTTTGTGGGTATGTGTGTGTGTGTGTGTGTGTCTGTGTCTGTGTCCGTGTGTGTGTGTGTCTGTCTGTGTGTGTGTGTGTGTGTGTGTGTGTGTGTGTGTTTGTGGGTATGTGTGTGTGTGTCTATCTGTATGTGTGTTTGTGTGCCTGTGTGTGTTGGAGACTCACTGAGCGTGTGCAAACAGCTCGCCGTGATGTCACTGCTCCGCGGTCTCTTCACTGAGCTGCAGACAAACGTTTCTGGAGTCGCTCATCTCTGAAGAGTTCTCAACGTTTATGTTGTAAAGATAAAAATCTATGGTGCTAAATCTGGACCAAAGGTTGTCATTATTTTTTTAAATGTCTGTTTATTGGTATTTTAGAGTGCAAATAAACATTACATACTACAAACAAATTACATAAAATATTACAAATCCAGCCCCTTGTTGATTTAGATCCGGCCCGTATATCAATTTGGGTTCACAATACATTTTGGTTTGCCTAGTTTTGCGCTAACCTGACTCCACCAGATGGATTGCTTGGCATTAGCTCGGCATATCCATCTGGGAACTTTGCGTTGGAGAACTTTTGGGAAGGGGCGAAAATCCTGGTCAGCTGATTGGATAAACCATCTGTCTATCACCACCTATAGTTCAACCAATCAGATCAACGAGGCGTATGAAATACAACCACGAGCCAGGCTACCCCTGCTGCTGCTGGCCAAGCATAGCTCGTTAGCTCGTTAGCTCAGTAAGCAGCATGTCGGTAAAGGAGATTTGCCGTTTGTGTAACGAGAATTTAGGAATAAAAGAATAAAAGGCCCCATTTCAGGTTCCTGGTCCATATTCCAAAAGAAGGATCCAAGAGGAAAAAGCATTAGCGAGCAGCTAACAGAATTAGGACTACCGCTGGCTGAAAATCCTGGTTAGCTGATAGGATAAACCATCTGTCTATCACCACCTAAACCCGCCTCAAAACCAGCGCTGATTGGTCGGTCGTTTGGCGAACGGCTCCAAATGTTCTCCATCTCAAGAGGCCAGACTGACCTGCGAGTAGAAAACTGGAGCTCGCCAGATCAGGACGCTCTCAACAGGCTAGTTTTGCGCCAAACCATTTTGAAACTATTTTTTAAAAAGGCAATTACGTGACATTCAAAGCAGAATTTGGGCAGATTTGCCGACTTTGAAACCTAGAAATTCCCCCAGAAGCAGCAGAGAGAGTTTTCATATTCAGGCTGAGAAACAGGTTGTTGTTAAAAAAAAATTATCACTGTATTGCTTGATTTGCTAAATTCTACGATGGCTAAGGAACTCTTTTGATGACTTTCGTAGGGCTTCATGTCGACAAAAATGTCGGAAAAGCAAAATATTTACAAAAAGGTGAGAAATGTCTGAGAAAGCCACAGAAGTCGGAGCAAAAACAACAAAAATGAGGAAAAAAGCTACTGAAATGTTAAAAAAAAGTGACATGCAGTAACAAACGCACGTCAGTAAACTCTCCATGTCTGGCCCTCGGTGTGATTCTCTTTTTCCAGTGTGGCCCTCTGGGAACATGAAACAGCCCCGAAATCACCATCACCAAACTCCA
>NC_053131.1:35034854-35057354 GCF_010015445.1 Perca fluviatilis
TCATCATATCATCTCATCTCTCATCATCCATCATCATACATCTCCCACACTCCAACATCATCTCACCATCTTCTCTCATCTTACTCATCTCTTCCATCTCATCAAATCACCATCTCATCCCACAATCTCATCACCTATCACATCATCATCATCACACATCATCATCCCATACATCATCTCTCATCATCACCTCATCATCATATCTCATCATCATCATCACACATCATCATCATCATCATCATCCCCATCATCAATCATCATCAATCATCATCACAAACACACACACACACACACCCCAACCACACACCACACACACCATCAACACATCACCACACACACACACCACACAGCCCCCCCCCCCCCCTCCTCCCCCTCTCTCTCTCTCTCTCTCTCTCTCTCTCCTCTCTCTCTCCTCCTTCCTCTCTCTCTCTCTCTCCTCTCTCTCTCTCCTCTCACTCTCCCTCCCCCCACACCAACACACACACACCACACACACACACACACACACACACACACACACACAGTCACACACACACACACGCACACACAAACTCCACACACCCACACCACACCTACACACACACACACACCACACACACACACACACACCCCCTTCCTACACACACACACACACACCCCCCGACACACACAACAGCACACACACGAACCCAAACACCCGTGGCCGGATCGACCCAACCCGTCTAGGCTCCATGGCAACACAGATCCAAAAACAATAACCAAAATCCCCTCAATCAACCCACTTTGATCTCCCCAGCCAGCGGGAACAAACACCCACGTCCAAAAAAGCCTACAGCAAGCGGCGTTACATCCACAAAACAGTGTGTGTGTGTGTGTGTGTGTGTGTGTGTGTGTGTCTCTGTATGTGTGTATGGTATATGTGTGTGTGTGTGTGTGTGTGTGTGTGTACTCTGTGTGTGTGTGTGTGTGTTGTTGTGTGGTCTGTGTGTGTGTGTGTGTGTGTGTGTGTGTGTATGTGTGTGTGTGTGTGTGTGTGGTGTGTGTGTGTGTGTGTGGCCGTGTGTCTGTGTGTGTGTGTGTGTGTGTGTGTGTGTGGTCTGTGTGTGTTGTGTATGTGTGTGGTCTGTGTGTGTATGTGTGTGTGTGTGTGTGTGTGTGTGTGTGTGTGTGTGTGTGTTGTGTGTGTGTGTGTAAACAGGGCGAGGCTCTGCACGATTTAAAACTCTCCGTGTGTTTCCCCAGAGAGTCAGTGTGTGTCTGCAGCTCTCTCTCTCTCTCAGGTAAACTCAGGTACGTCCAAGTCTCACTCTTTACTTCTCTCACTTCTTCATTTTTTGGGATCAGCTGCTGAATTACAAACAGGAAGTACATCTGAAACCTGAAACTTGTTATTGTCTGCGTAGTTCCATGTTCCTTATTCCCAAACTCTCTCTCTCTCCTCTCTCTCGGTCTGTCGGATCAGCTGTTGATGTGAAACCTCAAACTGTTTGTACGTGCGTGTCTCTAAAGTTCACTCTGGTTCCTTATTATTGTTCAGGACTGTGTGTGAGACTTTAAATGTGTGACTTCAATCCAAACTTTATTCACACCCAGAGTGAAAACACAGAGACAGGAGAGTGTCTCACAGCATGTGATGTCATTATTAATATAATATGTTTAGCAGAGAGAGAGTCAGCTGACTGTGGTGTGTTGTTCCTGCCGGAGGCTGAGTGTGTCTGTGTGTGTGTTTGTGTGTGTTTGTGTGTGTTTGTGTGTGTGTGTGTGTTTACACCAATGCAAATGCAAACACACACAGGAAGTATTTGCATACTTTACTGCAGTAAAACTACTAATACACAGAGGTGTCAAAAGTATTCACATTCATTACTCAGGTAGAAGTATAGATACTAGTGTTCAAAAAGACTTCTGTAGAAGTTGTGTGTCTGTGTGTGTGTGTGTGTGTGTGTGTGTGTGTGTGTGTGTGTGTGTGTGTGTCTTTGTGTGTTTGTGTGTTTATGTGTGTCTGTGTGTGTGTGTGTGCGTGTGTGTCTGTGTATGTGTGTGTGTGTGTGTGTTTGTGTGTGTGTTTATGTCTGTGTATGTGTGTGTGTGTTTGTGTGTGTTTATGTGTATGTTTTTGTGTGTTTATGTGTGTTTATGTGTGTTTATGTGTGTTTATGTGTGTGTCTGTGTGTGTCTGTTTGTGTTGTGTGTGTGTGTGTGTGTGTGTGTTTGTGTGTGTGTGTGTGTGTTTGTGTGTCTGTTTCTGTGTCTGTTTGTGCATGTGTGTCTGTGTGTTTGTGTGTGTGTTTATGTGTGTGTGTGTGTGTGTGTGTGTGTGTATGTGTGTGTGTGTGTGTCTGTGTGTGTGTGTCTGTTTGTGTGTGTCTGTGTCTGTGTGTCTGTGTGTGTTTGTGTGTCTGTGTGCGTCTGTGTATGTGTGTGTGTTTATGTATGTCTGTGTGTGTGTGTCTCTGTGATTATGTGTGTCTGTGTGTGTGTCTTTGTGTGTTTATGTGTGTCTGTTTATGTGTGTGTGTGTGTGTGTGTGTGTTTATGTGTGTATGTTTGTGTGTGTGTTTATGTCTGTGTATGTGTGTGTGTGTTTGTGTGTGTTTATGTGTATGTTTTTGTGTGTTTGTGTGTTTATGTGTGTGTTTAGGTTACTTGACACCTCTCCTAATAGACCTTTTTCACAGCAGACATGTTGACATGTCATAGTAGGAACAGCACTGGTGTATTAAACCATTACTGATGGCTGCATTCCACTTAGGAGAGGTCCTGGTATTAAACCAGTACTGATGGCTGCATTCCACTTAGGAGAGACCCTGGTATTAAACCATTACTGATGGCTGCATTCCACTTAGGAGAGACCCTGGTATTAAACCATTACTGATGGCTGCATTCCACTTAGGAGAGGTCCTGGTATTAAACCAGTACTGATGGCTGCATTCCACTTAGGAGAGGTCCTGGTATTAAACCATTACTGATGGCTGCATTCCACTTAGGAGAGACCCTGGTATTAAACCATTACTGATGGCTGCATTCCACTTAGGAGAGACCCTGGTATTAAACCATTACTGATGGCTGCATTCCACTTAGGAGAGACCCTGGTATTAAACCAGTACTGATGGCTGCATTCCACTTAGGAGAGGTCCTGGTATTAAACCAGTACTGATGGCTGCATTCCACTTAGGAGAGACCCTGGTATTAAACCATTACTGATGGCTGCATTCCACTTAGGAGAGACCCTGGTATTAAACCATTACTGATGGCTGCATTCCACTTAGGAGAGGTCCTGGTATTAAACCATTACTGATGGATGCATTCCACTTAGGAGAGACCCTGGTATTAAACCAGTACTGATGGCTGCATTCAACTTAGGAGAGACCCTGGTATTAAACCATTACTGATGGCTGCATTCCACTTAGGAGAGCCCTGGTATTAAACCATTACTGATGGTGCATTCCACTTTAGGAGAGACCTGGTATTAAACCATTACTGATGGCTGCATTCCACTTAGGAGACCCTGGTATTAAACCATTACTGATGGTGCATTCCACTTAGAGAGACCCTGGTATTAAACCATTACTGATGGCTGCATTCCACTTAGGAGAGGTCCTGGTATTAAACCATTACTGATGGCTGCATTCCACTTAGGAGAGACCCTGGTATTAAACCAGTACTGATGGATGCATTCCACTTAGGAGAGACCCTGGTATTAAACCATTACTGATGGCTGCATTCCACTTAGGAGAGTGGGTCCTATTAAACCATTACTGATGGCTGCATTCCACTTAGGGAGACGCCCTGGTATTAAACCATTACTGATGGCTGCATTCCACTTAGGAGAGGTCCTGGTATTAAACCAGTACTGATGGATGCATTCCACTTAGGAGAGACCCTGGTATTAAACCAGTACTGATGGCTGCATTCCACTTAGGAGAGACCCTGGTATTAAACCATTACTGATGGCTGCATTCCACTTAGGAGAGACCCTGGTATTAAACCATTACTGATGGCTGCATTCCACTTAGGAGAGGTCCTGGTATTAAACCATTACTGATGGCTGCATTCCACTTAGGAGAGACCCTGGTATTAAACCAGTACTGATGGATGCATTCCACTTAGGAGAGAGACCCTGGTATTAAACCATTACTGATGGCTGCATTCCACTTAGGAGAGACCCTGGTATTAAACCAGTACTGATGGATGCATTCCACTTAGGAGAGACCCTGGTATTAAACCATTACTGATGGCTGCATTCCACTTTAGGAGAGACCCTGGTATTAAACCATTACTGATGGCTGCATTCCACTTAGGAGAGGTCCTGGTATTAAACCATTACTGATGGCTGCATTCCACTTAGGAGAGACCCTGGTATTAAACCATTACTGATGGCTGCATTCCACTTAGGAGAGGTCCTGGTATTAAACCATTACTGATGGCTGCATTCCACTTTAGAGAGACTCCTGGTATTAAACCATTACTGATGGCTGCATTCCACTTAGGAGAGACCCTGGTATTAAACCATTACTGATGGCTGTATTCCACTTAGGAGAGGTCCTGGTATTAAACCATTACTGATGGCTGCATTCCACTTAGGAGAGGTCCTGGTTATTAAACCATTACTGATGGCTGCATTCCACTTAGGAGAGACCCTGGTATTAAACCATTACTGATGGCTGCATTCCACTTAGGAGAGGTCCTGGTATTAAACCAGTACTGATGGCTGCATTCCACTTTGAGAGACCCTGGTATTAAACCATTACTGATGGCTGCATTCCACTTAGGAGAGGTCCTGGTATTAAACCATTACTGATGGCTGCATTCCACTTAGGAGAGACCCTGGTATTAAACCATTACTGATGGCTGCATTCCACTTAGGAGAGGTCCTGGTATTAAACCATTACTGATGGATGCATTCCACTTAGGAGAGGTCCTGGTATTAAACCATTACTGATGGCTGCATCCCACTTAGGAGAGGTCCTGGTATTAAACCATTACTGATGGCTGCATCCCACTTAGGAGAGGTCCTGGTATTGGGCATGCTGACTCACTGAAAGAGCTCACTGAGCCCTCGTTAAGGTGATCAATTTCAGCTTTTCCTAGTATGACAACTCAACATGTCTGCTGTGAGAAAGATCCCTTCCACACAGTAAAGTAGTACTCTACCTGGAAAGAAGTACTCATTCAGGTAATATTTTTCTGAGTTAAAATGATTAAAGGCAGGGTTGGTAGTGTTGACCCAATGTGGATGTTTGACTCCTAAAACACAAGACTTTCACCCAGGAAACCGGTGTTCATGTCCTGAAGAAGTTAAGGAGAAAACACAAGACAGTTACATGTCTAAACTTAACCTGTTTCCTGGGTGAAAGTCTTGTGTTTTTCCTTAACTTCTTCCAGGACATGAACACCTGTTTCCTATGGTGGCGTCAAAGGGAGAGAGTCTGGGCTTGTTGAGATGTTTTATCTGTTTAGTTTGGACTTGTCTGCAGATTATATATCATGTCTTCAGTTTGGTATAACATCACACATGCAGGATGTTTTTGTAGGACAGATAGCTGATTAGTTAGCCCTGTATTTTGGGGGTACAATGCATGGTTCTGGAAGAGTGTGTGTGTGTGTGTGTGTGTGTGTGTGTGTGTGTGTGTGTGTGTGTGTGTGTGTGTGTGTGTGTGTGTGTGTGTGTGTGTGTGTGTGTGTGTGTGTGTGTGTGTGTGTGTTAGGAGTTCATACAGACACACAAAGCAATGAAATGTTGAATATTAATGATATGGACTGTATTTATATATAAATACTGTTTAAATAGCAACATTTCACAAACATGTTGGGAGGGTTTTGCAGCGTGTGTGTGTGTGTGTGAAAATTGTGCAGAGAGAGATTTCTAGTTTCAGGTTTTTCTAGTTCAGGTCAGGACTCGCCCTCCACACCCTCTGACTCTCCTTCTTCTTCTGTTTCAGATCCCAGACCGGCAGCATGAACGTGAGTCTGAGTCTCAGCTTTAACTCAACGTGAATCTGTTTTAATGTTTGTCACCGTGAGGTTTATACTTGAGATGCATCGTCTGTATTAAACTCATCTGGTAACGGGGGAGTTTTGATTTCATTTGAACACGAAACTAAGATCAGGTAGTTTCTAACCTTTAAAAACACAGAAGTCAGAGAGAGACACACACACACAGAGACACACACACACAGAGACACAAACACAGAAACAGACACACAGAGACACAAACACAGAGACACACACACACACAGAGACAGACACACACACACACACACACACACACAGAGACACACACACACACAGAGACACACAGACAGAGACAGACACACACACACACACACAGACACACAGACACACACACAAAGACACACAGACACACACACACAGAGACACACACAGACACACAGACACACACACACACAGACACACACACACAGACACACACACACACACACACACACAGACACACACAGAGACACACACACACACAGAGACACACACACACAGAGACATACACACACACACAGCTAGTGTTTCTGCTGCTGTGTTGATCTGTCTGCTGACTCTGTTTCCTCTCTCTCATTGGCTGCTGGCAAGAAGGGGAGGAGCCACTGTGGCAGGATGGATAGATAGATAGAGAGATACAGAGATAGATAGATAGATAGATAGCAAGCAAGCACAGCTTTGTTGAATACTCACTTCTGTCATTCTACACTGTGGCTGAAGATAAGTCTTAACTGAGAATCTGCTGATTTATACTTCAGTTTTTAGCTGTTTTTAGCAGTAACTGATTATCTGTTTAACACTCGGGATGATGAAGAGCGAGCCAGACGTGATTCAGAACCCCTTAAGGCTGATGACGGACGTAAAAGCTGAGGTTTCACATTATCTGTTACATAAGTACGTGAAGTTATAAAATCTCTTGAGATTATAAATACAAAAGCTGTAGCAAAGTGTGTAGCGGAGTGTTTGCTGTGTGTGTGGATTATGAATGTCTGAAGGGTGGTATTCATCAATGATTCATCTCTTAAACCAACACCTTCATACAGAACATTCCTGACGAGTCCGTCATACACACACCCTGAAACGCACACTCTGAGACACACAGAGACCCACACACACATAGACACACACTCTGAGACACACAGAGACCCACACACACATAGACACACAGACACACACTCTGAGACACACAGAGACCCACACACACATAGACACACATACACACACCCTGAAACACACACTCTGAGACACACAGAGACCCACACACACATAGACACACAGACACACACCCTGAAACAGACGCACACACATAGAAATACAGAGACACACACTCCCTGAAACACACACACCCTAAAACACACAGATACAGACACACATACAGACACACACATGCTTTCGAGTGCAAGGTACACACACACATAGAAATACAGAGACACACACACACCCTAAAACACACAGATACACAGATGCAGACACATAGACATACACACAGACACACACTCCCTGAAACACAGACACACATACAGACACACACATGCTTTCGAGTGCAAGGTACACACACACACAATACACCCTGAACCACACAAACACACACGCTGAGGAACAGATTTAGGTTTCAGTATTTATCAGACTCAGACTATGTTGCACATTTGTGTAATTTTAGGTCGCTTTAATTTGGTTGGGTTTGTGTTCATACTGCACTTTGTCACCATGAAACATTGTAAACAAACTTGAATTAGTTAAAGTAGTGGATACACGGTTGAAACAACAGCTTCAGTCCCAAATAGAAGTACGATTTATGACCAAACCAAGCTAAATATTCACAGTTCAGTTTTAATAAAATTATATATTAACATCAACTTTTATATAGTGTTAGATTGTGAAAACATTGGGAATTAAGGGTCTGTTGGGGGGGGACCTCAGACCAGAAAGGTTGGGAACCAATAAGTTAAATCATAAGTTTGAGTTATGTGCAAAGTTTGAGCTGCAGGCTAGTAGATGCTGTTTTTGGTTCATGTGCTGTATTTGGGTCAAATTGCATTCCCACATAAAGTGACCCGAACTAGTAGCCTGGCTCGGCCCTCCTACGTACTTCTGCCCAATTTTCATTTCCCTTCAGTACTCCGTCTGGGTTCGCGGTATATTCCTGGGTTTTCTCCGGTCAAATATTTGGCGGTCCAATCAGTGAAGAGAGGGAGTGGCTGAGGACGATGACGTTGAGGTCGTGGGGTAGTTTGAGTTGTAGTTCTGTAATGGCGGCGGAGAAAGATGCGAGCGAAGCCATTCGGTCCGTTGTGTTAACGCTGCCGAATATCCAGAAGTTAAAGCCGGAGCAAGACCAGTCTTTGCTGAGTTGTGTTGGGGGCCATGATGTGGTGGCCCTCCTCCCCACGGGGTTCGGGAACAGTTTGATTTTTTCAGCTCGCTCAGTTAGTGGTGAAGGAGTTGGCTAAGGCTAACGCTAGCGATGCTAAGGCTACTGCTAGCGATGCTAAGCCGACGTCACGACTAAACGTTAGCGATTGGTTCTGGCAGATCCAGAGTGGCTCTGGGCAGATCCAATAGTTTTAAACTTCAACAGAGTACCCGCCTTCAAGGAAGTTAACACTTGTCAATGGAGAGAGGCCAGACTCTCTGTACAAATGAAATGTACCAGAGTCTGGTAGAACCAGGCTAGTGTACCAGAGTCTGGTAGGACCAGGCTAGTGTACCAGAGTCTGGTAGGACCAGGCTAGGGTACCAGAGTCTGGTAGGACCAGGCTAGGGTACCAGAGTCTGGTAGGACCAGGCTAGTGTACCAGAGTCTGGTAGGACCAGGCTAGGGTACCAGAGTCTGGTAGGACCAGGCTAATGGACCAGAGTCTGGTAGGACCAGGCTAATGGACCAGAGTCTGGTAGGACCAGGCTAGGGTACCAGAGTCTGGTAGGACCAGGCTAGTGTACCAGAGTCTGGTAGGACTAGGCTAATGGACCAGAATCGGGTAGGACAGACTTGAGACCCCCGTTTTCAAGCTTACCAGAGTTTGGTTGTTTGGTCTACACCAGAGATTGGATGAGCTACACCAGCCCAAACCAACCAGACACTCCAGGGTTCAGTTAAAACAGACCAAACTGCTCAGGTGTGAAAGCAACCTAAGAGTTAAGTTTGTTGTTTCAAGACTGTCCTCCCCTGAAAAAACACTCCTATAACATTGTTTGTTCGAGCAGCAAATACGACTCATTTACATTTATAGTGACGGCGCCTCTAGTGGCCTCCTGTAATTGTTACCACGTAGGAAGTAAGGTGTCGAAGGAGAAGGGGTTGGGAGGCAGGTTGGGGTGGTGGATGGGTCAAACAAACACTTCTGGTGGCAGCATCTGGTGGATGTTAGAGAAACTGCCTCCAGTCAAGTTTCTCACTTCTTTACTTCTTTCTCTGCAGCTGGAAGACGCTCTTGGTGAAGGGTGGCCCTCTGCTGCCCCCAACACCCAAGCAGGTCCCTGGCCTGGACAACCTGCCGATCCCACCTGGCCAGGTATGATTGTCATCATGAATCATTAATCAATAACTAATCATTGACATTGTGAGATGGGGCATGCCTTGATGGAGGTCTTCGCTGTAAGAGTGCCCTTTTAGTCTTCAGAACAAATCTGTAGGATGTTACCTGAACCTGATGTATATAAATTAGTCAGACTCAAACCAAAAAGAGTTTCGCAGTCTCTGCTGGATGTATAATAAAAGAGTTTACCAGGAGATACCAAAAACATTAAAGCAAACACATTAATAAAACCGAGAAGTCGGTCAACAATGAAAAACAGTGACGGCATAAATGGGGTCAAATGAAAAGAAAATTTGATTGTTTGTTCAGGTCAGCCTGCTGCTAACCCTGCCTGGCCTGGAGGACCTGGAGGTCAACCACCTGCCAACCCTGCCTGGCCTGCAGGACCTGGAGGTCAACCATCTGCTAACCCTGCCTGGCCCGGTGGACCTGGAGGTCAACCACCTGCCAACCCTGCCTGGCCTGCAGGACCTGGAGGTCAACCACCTGCCAACCCTGCCTGGCCTGCAGGACCTGGAGGTCAACCACCTGCTAACCCCAGCTGGCCCGGTGGACCTGGCGGTCAACCACCTGCTAACCCTGCCTGGCCCGGTGGACCTGGAGGTCAACCACCTGCCAACCCTGCCTGGCCCGGTGGACCTGGAGGTCAACCACCTGCTAACCCCAGCTGGCCCGGTCCTGGAGGACCTGGACCTGGACCTGTCCCTGCTGTTGCCCCCCAACAAAGTCTGGTGAGACATGGATGGATTTATGGATTGTTGAATGGATTGATCTCTCTCTGTATCTTTCAGTATCTCTGTGTCTCTCTCCCTCAACACAACTGCTCGAGGCAAATGGCCCCCAACCAAGAACCAGGTTTCTGCCTGTTAAGAGTTTTATTTTAAAATTTTTTCTTTGCTGCTGTCGCAACGAATGCTTGCAAATGTTGGAGGGTGGTCTAGATCTGTAAAGTGTCCCGAGATAACTTCTGTTAGGATTTGACACTATACATAATACTAAATTGAATTGGTAATGCATAGATGGATGGATGGATGGATGGGGTCGTGCAATTTTGTAATCCCACTTGACTACAACAAACGGGACAAAAATCTCTTACAGTATCCCTCTTTTAATGCTCAGAGCATGGTACACAAGACAAAGGTAGTTTGTAATATGCACTCCGATGGGAAGCGGCTGTCTCTCTCTCTCTCTCTCTCTCTCTCTCTCTCTCTCTCTCTCTCTCTCTCTCTCTCTCTCTTTATACCTGGGCTTGGTCCTCTCCCTCTGGTCAGGGTAGTTTCTTTCAGTTAGTGTATTGTATATCCTTTGTTTTCAAGACTAAGGGCTCACCAGCCAGAGGTTAGAATCTAATATGACATCCAGTCAGGCAACCACACCTTAGCATATTATGCAATCAAGTCAAGATCAATTTAGAAAACATTGTAATGTCATGTAAATGAAATACAGCATGATTAAAGACAACTTCCCTCACAATGGACTGTTGGATGAATGGATAGTTGGATGGATTTTTGGATAGGTGGAGTTAACAGCTGTTTCCTGTTGACAGGCGGTCCCTTACAAACAAATTCTTCCCAATGGAGTTTATGACAAACTGCTCATCACCATCGCTGGGATCGTGAACCCCAACGCTGAAAAGTCAGTACAAACACTTCAACATAAACAATGAATGCATGAACTGTCGCATAATATACTACAGTAAACGAGTCTTTGGGAATTCAGTCAATGGTGTGATGATGTCTGTTGTTTTCAGGATCACAGTGGACATGTTCGCAGGTCAGGACCTGGCCTTCCACTTTAACCCTCGCTTCAATGAGGGCGGCAAGAAGGTGATCGTCAGGAACAGCTGCATCGCCACCAAGTGGGGCAAAGAGGAGCGAGATCTGCAGAACTTCCCCTTCGTCCAGGGACAGCCATTCGAGGTCCGATATTTAATTCACACTAAGAATACTCATGGTTTTTGTTTAATAATGAGCAATCTTTTTGAATGTGAGGGATGACTAAAGTCCTTGTTCGGTTGTTGTTCATTTTCTAACGATAACAATGACTACGTTTAGATGCACATTCACATTTTTGTCATTATTCTGAAAAAGACAGTATTTAGACTAAAGCCCAGTTCAGACTAAAGATTTTGGATGAGACAATTGTAAGGGCGTACTCACACTTGGCCCGGTTAAACCGTGCCTGAGCACGTTTGCCACCAAAGTCGGGTACGTTTGACTAGTGTGTTTGCTCCGTGCCATGCCCGGTCCCGGTACGCTAAACCGCACCCAGGTCCACTTGAAAGAGGTGTGCCAGGGCACGGATAAACATGCCCGGGTCTGGTTCTTACCTTACAGATAAACTGGAATTGCAGTTGGCGAGTCCCGCAATGTAACAACGTGGGCTTACTCTGGCCCCGAATGTTTTTAAATACGAGTGCAGGTCGGGGGGTGGGGCAATCGTGCTTGTGCACGGTGCAAGGCAACTTGGCCAGTGTGAGTACGCCCTAGGCTTGCAGCTCCTTGCAATGCTTTGGTCTGAAAAAGTTTGTGTTGATTTTTGTTGCAGATGAAGATCTTGTGCACCAACAAAGAGTTTAAGGTGGCCGTCAACAACACTCACGTGCTGGCGTTCCAACACCGCGTCACCAACCTTAAATCCATCAACTCGCTCAACATCTACTGCGACCTCAAACTGACCAACGTCAACATGGAGACTTTGCCCTAAGGAAAATCTACCGCAGATCTACTGGGGATCCACCACAGATTTACTGAAGATTACCCAAAGACTGTAAATCTGCTGTGGATCCCCAACAAATCTCTGGTGGATCCCCAGTAGATCTTTTGTGGATCCCCAATAAATCTTTGGTGGATCCCCAGTAGATCTTTGGTGGATCCCCAACACATCTCTGGTGGATCCCCAGTAGATCTTTGGTGGATCCCCAACACATCTCTGGTGGATCCCCAGTAGATATCTGGTGGATCCTCCAATCAACAGGAGATCCTCTAAAATATATCTTTAATAGATCTGTAGATGATTCTTGGAAATGTTAGCATATCAAATGTTCTTTTAAATGTGAAACATCCACAGAAAGTCCTCAGTGGACCTTGTTGTACTAGTTGTTTTTGACTCATAAATAAAGGGTTAATCTTCAGTTTGTTGGCGTTTGTGTCTGTTTGTATCCGTACACGTTTGATGAAACTGCTGTGGCTCAAAAAGAAGAGCGGGTCGTCCCTCAACCACAAGATTGGAGGTTTGATCCCCGCCATCTTCTGTCAACTTTGGGTTCAATGTCTCGCGCAAGAACACCTTGAGAGTCAAGGGTCCTTGTCCCAGATGCTGAACCCCCAAGTTGCTCCCCAGGCTCTTAGGATGGGTTGAATGCAGATATTTTCATTTCATTTATTTATTTATTTGACAGGGACAATGCAGACAGACATAGTGTCAAAACAAAGCTTGTCACTGAAGTGCTGCATAAAAAGTTTATAGCAGATGCTAATTTTCAACTCCAGTCCCTGGTTGGGCTTTTATACACAATAAAATGTACATACTTAACTATCTCAATTCAAAATAAACATAATAAATAAACAACTCCAGTCCTAATACAAATAATATGAACATGATAAAAACATGCATATCATTTTACAATTCTTACCTACATACAATAATTAAAAATGAGTACACTTTTGGTTTGTTTTTAACCAGTTTTTGAGCTTGAAAGTAAACACTTTAAAGTCAGTTACAGTCTTGATGTCAGATGGTAATGAGTTCCAAAGTTTAAAGCTCTTCACAGAGAAGCTCGTCTGACCAAAGCTGGTCCTGCAGTATCGTATTTTGCAGTCGTGATTTGTGGAACTTCTGGTGACTCTGGTGCTGCTCAGTCTCTCAACAAATGAACTTAGTGGCTCAGGTGCTAAATGATTAATGAACTTATGAATTAATTTAAGAAAACAAAAATTACTAAAGCTCTCAAAATTCATTAAATTATATTTCTTAATGATGGTACAGTGATGGTAACGTATTGGTTTTTTATCCATAATTTTTATAGCTCTGTTGTATACGGAACCTATGCATTTGGTTGTAGTGGGAGCGGCTTGTGCCCATGCTGTCATGCAGTACGAAATATGAGAAAAAATCATAGCATGCATGTATAGCAGGGCAGCCTGTTTTGGGATGTAGCTTCTGATTAGTTTGAAACAGTTGAGATTACTTTGTATTGTTTTTAAGATTTTCTTTATGTGCTTGTCAAATTTTAGTTGAGGATCTAAAACCAATCCTAGATATTTAAATTCTGTAACTGGATTAATTTCTTTATTTTGTATATTAATATTAAATCTACCTTTTAAATCACAACACTGCCTCATTTGAGAAATTAAAATTTAACATTTTAGATAAAAGCAGACTATGATTGACCGTATCGAATGCCTTTTTAAGATCAATAAATACAGCTCCCACGACATTGCCCTTGTCCAGGGACCTTTTTACATTTTCATTTAAACTTTCTATTGGTATTTCTATTATATTGGTCTTCACCAAGTTGTATGTGACGAATAAAGTTTCTTTCTAAAGTCTGAGGCATGTAGACTGTATTTTAAGATGGCCGATGTGTCACAACTTCCTCCCGCTGTACAAAGTAAAAGCCAAAATCCGGGTGCTGCCACTTCGTGAATTTGGAATCAAAACCGAAAAAAGAAACTTGGAATATTTGGAGAATAAAAGGTCGGCACATTACGATAAAGTTGGGAGAATTTTAGAAAAGAGTTGGAATAATTTGTTGGGGTATCCAAGTTCCGCCCAACCAATCGCAAGTCAAACAAGTCAAGGCAGTGACCTTTGACCCCCAGTTGTCCAGGGACACGTTCAGCCTCTAAATATTGGGCAGTGTGTTGCTATGGTGTTTGAAGGACATGTTTCCTCTGACCGTGTGAAACAGCTTTGAGTTCTGTTGTCTCTGGTTTGGTGGTTGGTGGGCGTGTCTCTGGATAACGAGTGTTTTAACTAATTTTGATATTTTCAGCTGATGCAAATTGCGTGACCTATCAGAGGGCTCGCAAAACACACTAAAAGAAGTAACATTAACCCTTGCGTGGTGTTTGGGTCTGTGGGACCCATTTTCAATGTTTGCTAAAAGGAAAAATGATGCTATTTAATATTCATTCTAACTCAAACTCATTGGCCTTGGCTCATTTTCTGTGAACAACATTAAATAACTTATTTTCAATGACTTGCACATGGTACACCCCCCCCCCACACACACACACATAACTATTACATGACTACACATGGTACTACAAAATAAATCCGGAAACACACTTAAGCCCGTTTACACGAAGGGAAGACGCAGATATTTTCCTGCGGTTCGGCCTCTCATTTACACGAAAACCTTGTTTTTATCACAGGAAACGATTATTTCTAAAAACTCCAGCCAAAGTGGAGATTTTGACAAAATCACTAAATTAAGACTTAGTGTCCGTTCGAGTCTAACTCTCCCCCCAATTATGTCCATTGCTGCTGGCGTTTGGGAGGTTTTTGAGCCTATCAACCTCCAGACACTGAAAGATGTGAGCATTAAGTTAAAACCTTCATTTTGCCCTAATGATATCATTCAGCTGAGATTTCTCAACTTAATCGTTGACTCCATGGGTCCAGGCATGGTATCTCTCATGAACAAGTGCCTTAACACGGGCTCTGTTCCAGCCGATTTTAAAGTGGTTACGGTCACTCCCCTACTCAAGAAGCCTTCACTGGATCCTCTTGTTTTAAATAATTACCGGCCCATTTCAGTCTTACCTTTCGTTTCTAAATTGTTGGAGAAAATTGTGTTGGACCAACTTCAACGCTTCTTGTCTAACAACTGTATTTATGAGGTTTTTCAATCTGGGTTTAGGACTGCACACAGCACTGAGTCCGCTCTCCTGCGAGTGCTAAATGACGTTTACATTTCTACTGATTCTGGAGATACTGTTGTTCTAGTTCTCCTAGATCTTTCGACAGCGTTTGACACCATTGACCACCCTACTCTGTTAGCTAGACTTGAGACCTGGGTAGGCCTCAAAGCCTCAGTTCTGAATTGGTTCCAGTCTTACCTTACTGATAGAAGGTTCTCAGTAAAGATGGGCAACTTCTCCAGCTCTACGGCACCTCTGTCCTGTGGTCTTCCACAGGGCTCCATTCTGGCTCCCTCTCTATTTTCTCTTTATATGCTGCCCTTGGGCGCTATTTTAAGGAAATATGATGTATCATTTCATTTTTATGCGGATGACACTCAAATTTACATGCCAATCAGTAGAAATAACCCAGCCGCGTTAAACTCTCTCCTGCTTTGCTTAGAGGAGGTGAAGGCGTGGCTGGCTCAAAATTTCCTCTATTTAAATGACGATAAGACTGAGGTCATTGTTTTTAGCCCGAGTGAAAGGTCCCAGTCTACAAGTCTAGACTTGGGGAGTCTTTCTGCTTTTAATTCTGCAGGAGTGCGGAACCTGGGTGTTCTTGTGGACCAGTCGTTAAAATTTGACAAACATATTTCATAAGTAATCAGCTCCAGTTTCTTCCAACTACGCCTATTGTCTAAAATCAAAGGCTTTCTCACCGCGAGAACTCTGGAAATGGCGGTTCATGCGTTCATCACGTGCCGGCTAGATTACTGCAACTCACTTTATTGTGGTATATCTGGCTCTCAAATTGCCCGTCTTCAGCTAGTTCAAAATGCTGCAGCCAGACTTATTTTTAACTGTCGCAAATATGACCATATCACCCCTATCCTCAAATCTCTACACTGGTTGCCCGTTCGACAGAGAATAGATTTCAAAATCCTGCTCTTTGTCTTCAAATCTCTACATAACTTAGCTCCCGTTTACCTATCCGAACTCATTCATCCGTACACTCCTACCAGAAGCCTAAGATCACACGACCAGGCTCTGCTGGTAGCCCCTCGTGCCAGATTAAAGCGGAGAGGGGAGTGAGTGTTTGCGGTGGCAGGGCCTCGTCTGTGGAACAGCCTGCCTCTAGAGATCAGAACGGCCCCCGACCTCGCTATCTTCAAGTCGTTGGTAAAAACCTACCTTTTCTCATTAGCATATTGATTTCCTATTTTGAGTTGTCCTTTTGTATATTTGAATCAGTGTTTTAAGGTTGCTCTTAGCCTTGTTGTTTTTACTATGTGTTTTACGCTCTGTCTTGCTTATTTTATGTTTTTTTTTATGCTAGCTCTGTAAAGCACTTTGGTCTGTCTAGCGGCTGTTTAAATGTGCTATATAAATAAATGAACTTGAACTTGAACTTGAGATTTTGGAAAACTGCGTTTGCACATTTGCATGTAAACGGAGACAAATGGAGGTTTAGGCAGCCGAGAGAGAGAGAGGAAGTGATTGGTTGCTGTTGTTGCTATTGTCGGGATTCTGATTGGCTAACGTGGGCTTGAGCTTCTCGTTACACCGCCACCTACAGGTCTGGCGTGCTCTTGACTGCATTGACGGCATATATATATATATATATATATATATATATATATATATATATATATATATACACACGGGTACGTGTACACGAACACTTTTTTTAAAACGGAGAGGTTGAAATGTCCGTTTATGAAAATAGCCGGCCACGTGAAAACGCAGCATGAATCTCTAACATGTTCATCAAGAAAATGATTTGTGATTTAATTCCTTAAATACTCAGAAAGTTGTACAGAGTTTGGTTGGTGGGCTGTCAGGTGGTGGTGGTGTGGGGGGGGGGGTGGGGGGGTAGTGGTGAGGAATCGGCAAGTTTTGATGAGTTTATATTTTAAGAGAGATTTTCCAAAACCCAAAGCTGGAAATAAACAAAATAAATTTTACGGTACTTGTACTTTACTTGAGTATTTCCATATTGCGCTAATTTGTACTTGTCCTCCACTCCAACCAAACTCTGTGCAATTTTCAGAGTATTTAAGAAACTCCACACAATGTCACATGTTATTCATTCATTCATCTATTTTTCTCTACATTTTATCGCCGTATATCGGCACATAACTCTGATTTCAGTCATATTTAATGTTTTGGTTGATGCTGATATTTAAAGTAAGAGACTTTAAGATGTATATTGTCATGCAGGTTATAAAAGTACAATAATGTGAAATACTCTTTGCTCCATTAAAGAAAAACAGTAAGTATGGTTTATAAAATATAAATACATCAGAGCAGGGGTCTCCAACAAGTAGCTGGCGAGCTACCGCACGTTTCCAGTATCTCGCCAATAGGTGTGTGTGTGTGTCTCTCTCTCTGTCTGTCTGTCTCTGTGTGTGTGTGTCCATGTGTGTGTGTGTGTGTGTTTGTGTGTGTGTGTATGTGTCTGTGTGTGTCTGTGTGTGTCTTGTGTGTGTGTGTGTGTGTGTGTGTGTGTGTGTGTGTGTGTGTGTGTGTGTGTGTGTGTGTGTGTGTATGTGTGTGTGTGTGTGTGTGTGTGTGTGTGTGTGTGTGTGTGTGTGTGTGTGTGTGTGTGTGTAGAAAAATTTATCAAAATATTTCGAATTTCTTTTCTCAACAAATATTCATATAATCATATAAACTGTTAGGGTTTAAATGAAATATGATAAGCAGTGAATATTGTAACAGAGTATTTGTTTTTCATTTTTTTCATACTACTGTATATTTTTGTATTGGCAAAATGCAATAAACAAAGATGCAGGTAAACAACATTAGCACATATATAAAAAATAATCAATACAAAGAATATAAATTGTTAATATAAAACATAAAATACATTAAAAAAACACAAAAAACATATGTATACACAAATAAAAATCCTTTCTAGTCAGAGGATGCATCCTGTTTTCTCACATAGACGATCTTTGGAAGGTTTCACTACGTCATGACGCAGCGGCTCCAGCTGGACGTCGCTGGCGTCGGTCCGTAGTTAGTTTAGCTCAGAGGAGCAAACAGGCTCAGAAGCTCCGCTTAAAGCCGCGATTTAACATTTTTAAACAACATTTTATCAACATCTAACTACGGGAACCGACAGCCGGAGTGTTTACGGTTAACGGGACTCACCGGGAGTAGAGGAGCTTGTTGTTGTGTTGCTCCGACAGACAGACAGGTTAGTGTGACCCTCTTCGCTGTTAGCTTCTGTTAGCTTCCGATGCTAAAGCTGTCTGACACAAACACAGTTTCACATTTAACTTTACATGTACTCCAGTACTGTACTGTAGTACCACATGTTGAGGTACTTGTACTTTACTTGACTCTTTTCTTTTCATGTCACTTTGTACTTCTACTGCGCTACATTTCAGAGAGAAATATTGTACTTTTTACTCCACTACAGCTTTAGTTACTAGTTACTTTAGTTACTCCACTACATTCATCTGTTCCAGCTTTAGTTACTAGATACTTTAGTTACTCCACTACATTCATCTGTTCCAGCTTTAGTTACTAGTTACTTTAGTTACTCCACTACATTCATCTGTTCCAGCTTTAGTTACTAGTTACTTTAGTTACTCCGCTACATTCATCTGTTCCACCTTTAGTTACTAGATACTTTAGTTACTCCGCTACATTCATCTGTTCCAGCTTTAGTTACTAGTTACTTTAGTTACTCCGCTACATTCATCTGTTACAGCTTTAGTTACTAGTTACTTTAGTTACTCCACTACATTTGTTCGTTACAGCTTTAGTTACTCAGTTAATAATCTGTTACACGCTTTACATATCTGTTCACCTTTAGTTACTAGTTACTTTAGTTACTCCGCATTACATCTGTTCCAGCTTTAGTTACTAGTTACTTTAGTTACTCCACTACATTCATCTGTTACAGCTTTAGTTACTAGTTACTATAGTTACTCCTCTACATTCATCTGTTCCAGCTTTAGTTACTAGTTACTTTAGTTACTCCGCTACATTCATCTGTTACAGCTTTAGTTACTTTAGTTACTTCGCTACATTCATCTGTTCCAGCTTTAGTTACTAGTTACTTTGGTACTCTACATTCATCTGTTACGGCTTTAGTTACTAGTTACTTTAGTTACTACACTACATTCATCTGTTACAGCTTTAGTTACTAGTTACTTTAGTACTCCGCTACATTCATCTGTTACAGCTTTAGTTACTAGTTACTTTAGTTACTCCGCTACATTCATCTGTTCCAGCTTTAGTTACTAGTTACTTTAGTTACTCCACTACATTCATCTGATACAGCTTTAGTTACTAGTTACTTTAGTTACTCCACTACATTCATCTGTTCCAGCTTTAGTTACTAGTTACTATAGTTACTCCGCTACGTTCACCTGTTCCAGCTTTAGTTACTAGTTACTTTAGTTACTCCGCTACATTCATCTGTTACAGCTTTAGTTACTTTAGTTACTCCGCTACATTCATCTGTTACAGCTTTAGTTACTTTAGTTACTCCACTACATTCATCTGTTCCAGCTTTAGTTACTAGTTACTTTAGTTACTCCACTACATTCATCTGTTACAGCTTTAGTTACTAGTTCCTTTAGTTACTACACTACATTCATCTGTTACAGCTTTAGTTACTAGTTACTTTAGTACTCGCTACATTCATCTGTTACAGCTTTTAGTTACTAGTTACTTTAGTTACTCCCTACATTCATCTGTTACAGCTTTAGTTACTAGTTACTTTAGTTACTCCGCTACATTCATCTGTTACAGCTTTAGTTACTAGTTACTTTAGTTACTTCGCTACATTCATCTGTTACAGCTTTAGTTACTAGTTACTTTAGTTACTGCCACATTCATCTGTTACAGCTTTAGTTACTAGTTACTTTAGTTACTCCACTACATTCATCTGTTCCAGCTTTAGTTACTAGTTACTTTAGTTAACTCACATACATTCATCTGTTACAGCTTTAGCTACTAGTTACTTTAGTTACTCCGCTACATTCATCTGTTACAGCTTTAGTTACTAGTTACTTTAGTTTCATCTCACTACATTCATCTGTTACAGCTTTAGTTACTAGTTACTTTAGTTACTTCTACCATTCATCTTTTACAGCTTTAGTTACTAGTTACTTTAGTTACTCCTCTACATTCATCTGTTCCAGCTTTAGTTACTAGTTACTTTAGTTACTCCACTACATTCATCTGTTCCAGCTTTAGTTACTAGTTACTTTACTTACTAACTACATTCATCTGTTCCAGCTTTAGTTACTAGTTACTATAGTTACTCCTTACTTCACCTGTTCCAGCTTTGTTACTAGTTACTTTAGTTACTAGTTACTTTAGTTACTAATTACATTCATCTGTTCCAGCTTTAGTTACTAGTTACTTTAGTTACTCCACTACATTCATCTGTTCCAGCTTTGAGTTACTAGTTACTTTAGTTACTCCACTACATTCATCTGTTCCAGCTTTAGTTACTAGTTACTTTAGTTACTCCACTACATTCATCTGTTCCAGCTTTAGTTACTAGTTACTTTAGTTACTCCTCTACATTCATCTGTTCCAGCTTTAGTTACTAGTTACTTTAGTTACTCCTCTACATTCATCTGTTCCAGCTTTTAGTTACTAGTTACTTTAGTTACTCCACTACATTCATCTGTTACAGCTTTAGTTACTAGTTACTTTAGTTACTCCTACATCCATCTGTTACAGCTTTAGTTACTAGTTACTTTAGTTAATTCCTACATTCATCTGTTACAGCTTTAGTTACTAGTTACTTTAGTTACTCCACTTACATTCATCTGTTCCGCTTTAGTTACTAGTTACTTTAGTTACTCCTACATTCATCTGTTACAGCTTTAGTTACTAGTTACTTTAGTTACTCCCTACATTCATCTTTTACAGCTTTAGTTACTAGTTACTTTAGTTACTCCTCTACATTCATCTGTTCCAGCTTTAGTTACTAGTTACTTTAGTTATCCAATCCATTCATCTGTTCCAGCTTTTAGTTACTAGTTACTTTAGTTACTCCACTACATTCATCTGTTCCAGCTTTAGTTACTAGTTACTTTAGTTACTCCTCTACATTCATCTGTTCCAGCTTTTAGTTATTAGTTATCTGCTACATTCACCTGTTCCGCGATTAGTTACTAGTTACTTTAGTTACTCCACTACATTCATCTGTTCCAGCTTTAGTTACTAGTTACTTTAGTAACTCCCTCCTCATCTGTTCCAGCTTTAGTTACTAGTTACCTTTAGTTACTCCACTACATCCATCTGTTCCAGCTTTAGTTACTAGTTACTTTAGTTACTCCCTACATTCATCTGTTCCAGCTTTAGTTACTAGTTACTTTAGTTACTCCTCTACATTCATCTGTTCCAGCTTTAGTTACTAGTTACTTTAGTTACTCCTCTACATTCATCTGTTCCAGCTTTAGTTACTAGTTACTTTAGTTATTCGCTACATTCATCTGTTACAGCTTTAGTTACTAGTTACTTTAGTTACTCCACATTCATCTGTTCCAGCTTTTAGTTACTAGTTACTTTAGTTAATCCGTACATTCATCTGTTACAGCTTTAGTTACTAGTTACTTTAGTTACTCCACTACATTCATCTGTTCCAGCTTTAGTTACTAGTTACTTTAGTTACTCCTCTACATTCATCTGTTCCAGCTTTAGTTACTAGTTACTTTAGTTACTCCACTACATTCATCTGTTACAGCTTTTAGTTACTAGTTACTTTAGTTACTAGTTACTTTAGTTACTCCTACATTCATCTGTTACAGCTTTAGTTACTAGTTACTTTAGTTACTAGTTACTTTAGTATCTCCTACATTCATCTGTTACAGCTTTAGTTACTAGTTACTTTAGTTACTCCGCTACATTCATCTGTTACAGCTTTAGTTACTAGTTACTTTAGTTACTAGTTACATGTAGTTTATAAAATCTGATGTTTGATTCTAAAGTAAACTAGCCGACAATATAACGGCTACAAGTCAGCTGACCTGATGAGACCATTAAACACACTAGTGTGTGTGTGTGTGTGTGTGTGTGTGTGTGTGTGTGTGTGTGTGTGTGTGTGTGTGTGTGTGTGTGTGTGTGTGTGTGTGTGTGTGTGTGTGTGTTTTGTTTGTAGCCCATTA
>NC_053131.1:35069854-35074854 GCF_010015445.1 Perca fluviatilis
CGGCAAAAACACCCTTAAAGGTCCAGTGTGTAACGTGTTTAGTTGTTCATTCTCTAAATCTGTGTTGCCCCGTTCACCAACTCGTCCTTTTTCATGAATATTTACCTCCAGCATCAACTCCAAGTCTTCCTATTGGCTGGAATTTAACATTTACATTCACATGAACTGGGCTAGACGCTCCATATTCATACTCCATCTAGAAATACTTTAGCTGGTAAGAGGTGTGTGTGTGTGTGTGTGTGTGTGTGTGTGTGTGTGTGTGTGTGTGTGTGTGTGTGTGTGTGTGTGTGTGTGTTGTGTGTGTGTGTGTGTGGGACATACAGGACATACTGCTCCACCTTTCCTGTTTTCTCTGTCACATGATAAACTCCCAGATGCTGCTAACGAGTATCGTAGATTCCTAAAGAAAGAAACATGGAGGACCACATATATTCAAAATCCAAATTTCTTTGCCCCCAGAAAAAGAAAAAGGAGATTGAAAAGAGCAAGAGAGCAGCTTTTTGAGGCGTGAAGGCTACCGTAGCTGTAGTACCTAGTGTGAACTGCGTGGTGAGAGAGAGATGATTGCGATATATATCTCAACGCTGGACGGGAGAAACTCCCACACACTGGCCCTTTAATTGGTGGTTAACCAATCAGCTGAGAGCTTGTAGACGCGTGAACATGGTGACGTCGGGCTGCAGAGTCGATCATACTCTGTCTGTTTTATATCTTTTGATTTAATATCTGTGGACAAAACGAGACTTTTGGGAGACGTTGTCTTCAGCTTTTGGGTGGCGAGATAAATGCTGAGTCATGTGTGAGGGGGCGGGGCTTCAGAGGAGCTCTATCTGCACCTTGTTTTGAGTTTACATTTTGTACATAAATCATAAAGACTTCATGCGCTCCGTCTGTTGGAAGAACGGCGATCGGCGGCGGAGCGAGGAGAGGAGACGTGGCCTTGGGTCGGAGACGCTGCAATACTACAATATGAATATGAATATAAGAGAGAGAGAATATGAGGAGGAGAAACGGCCTTTGACTTTTACAGATGTGTGTGTGTTTTTTTATTTTAAGGTTTGCGTGTGCCGGCTGTTTGTGTTGAAATATTTTGCTTTAATAAATAAAAGTGCTTTGTCATCGGTTCCTCTTCGGGGTCAGAAAGAGTCGACTCAGCTTTTATTTCAGCGTCTCACGTGTGTGTGTGTGTGTGTGTGTGTGTGTGTGTGTGTGTGTGTGTGTGTGTGTGTGTGTGTGTGTGTGTGTGTGTGTGTGTGTGTGTGTGTGTGTGTGTGTGTGTGTGTGTGTGTGTGTGTGTGTGTGTGTGTGTGTGTGTGTGTGTGTGTGTGTGTGTGTGTGTGTGTGTTCTGCAGCTGCTTTTTCTAGGAATGTTTTGGGGAAAAATCTGTTTATTTTGAGAATTAAAAAAACATTTGAAAAAAAGTTGGAATATTTTTTTATTTAAAAACTGACGAAAAAAACGTTTAATATATTGAATGTATACGTGTGTGTATGTATCTGTGTGTGTATATGTATGTGTATATATATATATATATATACACACACACACACACACACACACACGTACATACATATACACACACACACACACGGTGGGGGAGAACAAGTCTAGAAGTCTGTAATTTGTATCATAGGTACACTTCAACTGTGAGTGACTGAATCTAAAACAAAAATCCAGAAAATCACATTGTATGATTTTTAAATAATTAATTAGCATTTTATTACATGACATAAGTATGTGATCACCTACCAACCAGTAAGAATTCTGGCTCTCTCCGACCTGTTGGTTTTTCTTTAAGAAGCCCTCCTGTTCTCCACTCGTCACCTGTATCACCTGTTGGAACTCGTTACCTGCATAAAAGACACTTTTTGAATTTTTTTTTTTATATTTTGTGAAGTAAAAATTTAAAATTTTCTTTTTTAAACGTCGGAATATTTTGAGAAAAAAAATCAAACGTTTACAAAGCATCCATATAATAGTTTTCGAAAACTGAATATTTTTGGATTTTTTTTTAAATATATTTTAAGAAAATGTCAGAATATTTTTATACTTTTTTAATATTTAGAAATAAAGTAGCTGGTATATTTTCAGAGAAAAAAGTTGGAATATTTTGAGGAATTATTTTTTAGAATCAGAATATAAAAAAGTAAAATATTTTTATAATTGTTATATTTTGAATAAAAAGATTTTTAGATTTATTTTTTTAAATGTTGGAAAAAGTGATTTAAAAAAAAAAAAAAAACTTTTTCTATAAAAAAAAAAAAAAACAATTACATTTAATATTTCCGGAAAAGGTCTGTATATTTTTTAGATTTTTTTTTCATATTTTGGGAAAAAAGTTGAACATTTGTTTTAAAAATATTAGACTACATTTTGAGCGAAAAAAGTAGTTTAATATTAAATAATGTTTTTTTTGGAAAGAATGTGAGACTGTTTAGTACGGAGCGTAGTGATGTCACGGCAGAAACAGAAACTTAACACGTAACACTTGAACTACATTTCTTTGATGTGATTTACACACTTTTACTGTAACAGAGTATTATTACAGTGTGTTATTAGAGCTTTTAGTCAGTCCCTCCAGAAAAACGCGATCCCACAATTCAACGCCTAATCAGCCGCATAAATTGCCGATTTCCGCGCAAAATATTTGGGGCTTGCATGATTTCATAATCCCCGCATTTTCGTTGCAAAAAAGTCCAATAATATATCTTAGCAGAAAGTTGAAAAATGTTGCGTTTATTTCACACAAGAGCAGCCATTCACTTTTTTTCTCTCTTTTTCATCAAACTGCAGTTTTTGCAAGTTCCCGCAATTTCAGCGCATAAAATTGCATAACTATCCTGCATATTCCATCGCATTTTTTAAGAAAACGTGCCGCATAACCAAGGATTTTTGCCCACAACAATCACAAAAAAACTCCACATTTTTCTGGAAGGACTGATTTACTGCAGTAATCTGAATACTTGTTCTGTTTAGATAACTTTAAAGACGATGAAAGCTGTGTTTTAACCTTTGTTACTGCTGCCCTCAGCACCCTCGTGTGTGTGTGTGTGTGTGTGTGTGTGTGTGTATATATTTAACTGGTTGTGATTTTTGAGAAGCAAAGCAGGCAGTGCCATCCCGTGCAGCGGATTGGCTGGCTGAGGGAGGTCCCGCCCAGTTCCTGGAGGTGAGGACGCTGATTGGTGCGGCATGCCACCTCTGCCTCTGCTGAATGACGTCTGCCTCTGGCTTAAATAGCCTGATTGATGGCAGCCCAGGGCAGCTGCCAGACCAGATTAGTGTGAGCTGATGTATGAGAGTGTCCAGGGTTGAGCTTTAAGAACTGATATCATCAGACATCCAACAGGTTTGATTTGTATAAAGCTCTTTAACACATTCACTGTTCACACACATTCACACACTGTGGCCGAGGCTGCAGTACAAGCTGCCACCTGCTCATCAGATACACACTCACACACATTTACACTCTGATGGAGCAGCATGGGGGTGGCAACTCTGGGTTCAGGGTCTGGCCCATAGACAGTATATATAATGGACCACCAGACCCCGAGTCTCTGGTCAGAGACCAGTGTGTGATATCAGAAGTCTCTTTCCCGGTGCTGGCTGAGCGTTACTGAGCAGCCTCCAACTGAGCTTGAAGACGTAGATGTGACGTGAGCAACCTGTCTGAAAGTGTGAAGTCTTCTGGTAGCTGTGCCGAGAGAAATCTCAATCATTCCCAATCTTACAGAGACGGAACGAAGCGTAGGTATATGTAAGGAGATAACATAGGCACAGGCTAATTACTGATCACTAACATGCTAGTTAACATTAGTCATTAAACCTAAACAGATAATGGAAGTCCAAACTGCCTGTGAGCTTCTCCTGTACTATACGGTAATTCCTCTACTGTGTGACAGTAAGTCTCGTGGTTATGACCCAATCGTTAGCCTATTGTTATAAAAGCGTCTGCTACGGAGCCATAACGTGAGCTACAAGGTAATGGAGCCTTTTATACATTGTCGTGTTTCTTTAGAAATAAACAACGGACAAATAGAGTCTTTAAACTCTTCAGATGTAAAGTTATTCTCTGTCAAAGTGACGCCAGAATGAATGGGAGTCAATGGGATGCTAACGGGAGGTGATGGCTTGGTAGCATCAGAATGGCGCCATAGGAGCTACGCGTTCTGAAGCGAAGCTTACCCCCCCTTGGTCTGGCCCCATGGGGCTGCAGGGACAGAAATCGAACCACCAACCTTCTGATTGGCAGGCGACTGCTCTCCCACTGAGCCACAGCCGCCCCGCTAGTAGTCTCTTTTTGAGGATCTCTTTTTGTTATTTCTGTTTTTGAGTTCCAGAGCACTCATCAGCCCATTTCTCCGTTTTAAGTTCTGTTTGCCTTATTCTGAATAAATATCCTTCAAAAATATCCTTTAAAGTGATGGTTCGGAGTAATTTCACCCTAGGGTCCTTTGCACCATGACCTCGAGCCAAACACCCCCCCAGAAGCTTTTTTCACCTGGGTCTAACATTGGGAGCGTTAGCGTAGAGTAGCGTTATCAGCTGAATAGCTTAGCACAGAGGCTAATGGATCCGAAGTGTCTCTTAACATTACCCCACTAATAATGCCCGAAATGATACCAAAGGTCTACAGTAGTACAAATAGGTTATGCTCTCATAAAACGATGGATTGTAAAGTTTGTAAGTACACCAGAAGTTTATGTAAATAACACTTGCCTGCTGGCTGCTGTTGCTGCTGCTGTTACTACCGGGCAGTAAGAGTGCTTAGGGACATCTACAAATTACTACACCGAAAAGAGTTACAACAAAAATATTTATTAATTTAATGATTAAATAAGGTAATGTCTCCAAACTTACCTCAATTATTACTTGTCTCCTGGTAGTTATACTACAGCACTTACTTTAAAAAATAAGTTAAATTAAAAAATATTTTTGTTGCATCTCTTTTCGGTGTTGTAATTTGTAGATGTCCCTAAGCACTCGTCTCTCACAGCAG
>NC_053131.1:35082354-35089326 GCF_010015445.1 Perca fluviatilis
GTTTGACTTGCCGTCCGTCATGGCGTTCATAATTCGCGGGAGTAGAGTGTGACGTCACGTGCAAAGGGTCTATAAGATAGAAATATAACAACCAGAACAGAACCACACAGGTTATATAGAAATATGTGTCTGTCTCTGTGTGTGTTTGTGTGTGTGTGTGTCTCTGTGTGTGTGTGTGTGTGTGTGTGTCTCTTTGTGTGTGTGTGTGTGTGTCTCTGTGTGTGTGTGTGTGTGTGTGTGTGTGTGTGTGTGTCTGTGTGTGTGTGTGTCTCTGTGTCTGTGTGTGTGTGTGTCTCTGTGTGTGTGTGTGTGCCTCTGTGTGTGTGTGTGTGTGTCTGTGTGTGTGTGTGTGTCTGTGTGTGTGTCTGTGTGTGTGTGTGTGTGTGTGTGTTTTGTGTATGTGTCTCTGTGTGTGTGTGTGTGTCTCTGTGTGTGTGTGTGTGTGTGTGTGTGTGTGTGTGTGTGTGTGTGTGTGTGTGTCTGTGTGTGTCTGTGTGTGTGTGTGTGTGTGTGTGTATGTGTGTGTGTGTGTGTGTGTGTGTGTGTGTGTATGTGTGTGTGTGTGTGTGTATCAGACTGAGGAAGTCAATTGTCCCCAGGGCCATACAACTCTACAGTGCTTCACTAAAGGGAAGAGAAGAGAGAGACCTCTCTGCATAGTCTGTCTTCCTCTCCACCACTTCCTCTACCTCCTATAACAACAGTTATGTACTGACTGTTTACTGCTTACACTGTTTACTGCTTACACTGTTTACTGGCTATATTAGCCCATATGCACAACCCCTCCCTCCCTCCCTCCCTCCCCCAGCATGGACTGAGGTCTGACTTAATATTTGAACAATGGCTGTAACACTATCACTTCAAACCTCTAATGTTGACTGTTGATTTGTGTCTATCCTACTGTCTGCTTTATTCTCTTATAATAACCATATTTAATGCTCTCTTTTTTAAACTTTATCCTTGCACTGCTATAGTTTTTATATGACTATGTTTACATTATTCTCTTATATTGTCCATATTTGATGCTGGTCTCTAGACTTTATCATTGCACTATTGGACTTATTTGCACTACCACCATGACACACACTCTCATAGAGCACCTTGCCATGCATACTGACACACACACACACACACACACACACACACACACACACACACACACACACACACACACACACACCCTCTGATAGAGCACCTGACCATGCAGACTGCCTGACAGGGTCAGTCCCTGTCCTGTCACTGCAGGCCTCTCATGCTTATACATCCCATAGTACATTCATTTAGTATCTTGTCTTTTATTGTCCATATTATTCATGTGTGTTTGTTATTTTATCATCCTGTTTATGATCTATGTGTATGTTGGGTGTGATGTCTTTAAGCTACTGGGACCTGGAATTTATCTATCTATCTATCTATCTATCTATCTATCTATCTATCTATCTATCTATCTATCTATCTATCTATCTATCTATCTTCTCTCCCTCCCTCTCCCTCTCTCTCTCTCTCTTCTCTCTCTCTCTTCTCTCTCTCTCTCTCTCTCCCTCTCTCTCTCTCTCTCTCTCTCTCTCTCTCTCACCGTGAGCCTCCAGGGAAAACTCGGCCAAACGTTTCTTCAGGGACTCCATGTGGTTGTGTGCGTCATCAGTCCTGATCAGAAGTCGATTAAACTATCATCGATAACTTATAACTGACAGTCTGATAAATCGAGTCAGAGCTGTCCCAACCTCACGACGCCATGCTGCTTTGTTTACGCCCTGTGCGCATGCGCAGAGCTCCGTCCCTGTCGCCGTGTAGTGACAGCGGTTAGCGGGAGCTCCCCCTGCGGCCCGGAGGCTCCACGGCGTTATTACAAATGAGTCAAATAAAGGATCCCCGCGTTCCAGAAGGAGATTATTGACATGCAAAGATCAGCATGTCTCATCTAGTCTCCTCTCTCACAGTCTGGTCCCCAGTCCGACCCTGGACCACAGCTGGGTGACCAGATGAGAATGGGTCAAATGCGGGACGAGACTGGGGGTGGAGGGGGTGTAACATGAATTTCAAAACTCCGACCAACTGTCTGTCATGTCTGCGCTTTAACATCAGCAGCATCCAATCAAATCACTCCTTCTGGTGGCTGCCTGCACTTAACATGAATTTCATAACTCCGCACCAAGATTATTAATTATTTTTATTCAGAAACTCAACTGTCCGTCTTATAAACCCGAAAATACAAATAAAACATCATTAAAATCATGAACTCAGCCTGAGTGCCAGGTGATGACGGGAGCTGCAGGCTGCAGGACGACTCTGACCAGTTCGTAATGTTCAGTCAGACTAGAACTACTCCAGAGTCTGCTCTCGAGACTTTGCTCTAATTTTCGGGACAATTAGGATTCAGGATTCAAAACAACTGCTTGGATTTCGGGACTATCCCGAATTTTTGGGGACGTCTGGTCACCCTAGACCAGAGGAACCGTGTGTCCGACCAGGCATAGGCGCCAAACCTAAATCGGCGCCTATGCCTGTCAGTTAAACATCTCATCTCCAATCCTCTCTGTGTCTGGGAGGAGTGGCGCTGTCCTGAGTTGAAAGGTAGCCTACTTTACGGCTTTATTATCGAGTTTATAGGTGTGTGTGTGTGTGTGTGTGTGTGTGTGTGTGTGTGTGTGTGTGTGTGTGTGTGTGTGTGTGTGTCGGCTGCTGTCCGTTTCCTAAGGTTCTGAAATACAAACATTTTTTGACTACTTTTCTTTTTTAAAGGGCGTGCGCCCGTGAGCACCCACGGAGGAAAACATGAATCGGCGCCTATGCGACCAGGTGTGTTCCTCTGCAGGTGCGGAGTGATGATGATGATGATGATGATGATGATGATGATGATGGAGGAGGATTGGATGCAGCTGTGTGTGGAAGGTCCCGGAAGGTCCTGGAAGGTCTTCATGATCTTCTTGACACATGGATGAGTCTGCGTTGGAGCGTTACTTTGATGACTCCATTGCGAATGTGAGTGAAACTAGATCTCTAACCTCAGGTAGTTTACAACATGACGAGAGAAATAAGAGAATATTCTGACAATAAAACACCAAGTACTGTGTGTGTGTGTGTGTGTGTGTGTGTGTGTGTGTGTGTGTGTGTGTGTGTGTGTGTGTGTGTGTGTGTGTGTGTGTGTGTGTGTGTCTCTGTGTATGGACAAAATGTCCAAACGTTTCCCTGCTTTAACTGCTGAATATATGTTTATGTGTGTATATTAATATATGTGTATAAGAATATGTTTATATTTGTGTATATGAATATATATATATGTATGTGTGTGTGTGTGTGTGTGTGTGTGTGTGTGTGTGTGTGTGTGTGTGTGTATGTCTCCCTGCAGGATGCCAGCTTCCTTCTGGGGGAGGAGCTGGGGCTGCAGAGCCCCGCCCCCTCCACAGATGGCCCCGCTTTGGTGAAGGGGGGGCCGGGGGAGGAGCTAGACCTCAGCTTCCTGCCTGATGACCTCAGCACGCAGGACCACACCGGTAACCCTAGTTACAGTATATATATATATATATATATATATATATATATATATATATATATATATATATATATATATATATATATATATCTCAACTTTTCACAGTTTTTTCCGAGTTGTTGTGACTTGACGGGGCGTTCCCCCAGTCGGGAACTTAGGAGTTTATACCTTACAAAACAACATAAGGAATGATATAAAAGAAAATAAATAAAGAGAAGGAGCTATCTCAAATTAAATTAAGAATTTCAAATGAATAAATCAATTCAAGGGCTTTTTTTTATTTTTTATCTTTAACTCGTTTCAGTGACTTCAAAAGATTGAACTTCTTCTTGCGATGGATCAGGGAGCGTTTGGTCTGAGGCCCCGTTTACAGGAAGGGAAGACGCAGATATGTTCCTGCGGCTCGGCCTCTCATTTACACAAAAAAACGTTTTTATCACAGAAAACGATTATTTCTAAAAACTCCGGCCAAAGTGGAGATATTTTTGAAATCTTCGTTTGCACGTAAACTGAGACCAACGGAGGTTTAGGCAGCCGAGAGAGAGAAAGAGGACGTGATTGGTTGCTGTTGTTGCTATTTTCTGGATTCTGATTGGCTAACGTGGGCTTGAGCTTCTCGTTTACACCTCCACCTACACCTTCTTATCTTCAACAGAAACACCAAACTTTATATTCTTCACTGTCAGATGTGGTATCTCCATTTCCCTGGTCTGGTACCGGCTCTGGCCTGGTACCGGCTCTGGTCTGGTACCGGCTCTGGTCTGGAACCGGTTCTGGTCTGGTACCGGCTCTGGCCTGGAACCGGCTCTGGTCTGGTACCGGCTCTGGTCTGGAACCGGCTCTGGTCTGGTACCGGCTCTGGCCTGGAACCGGCTCTGGTCTGGTACCAGAAGGATTGCACCGACTCACACAGAAATTTATTTTTTTATAAATTTTCAATTTATTTATTAATTATAAAAATTGAATCTCAGTCTTAAAAATGTGTTTGTTGGGTAGACTTCATTTACATTTTTGAAGTTGACTTCTTTTACCTTCGGGAGAAGAAGAAATTAGATATAACTCTTCCTTATTTTCTTAACCTCTCCATCCCCGGGGGAGCTGTTTTTTCTGATTATTCTGCCTGCCTGTGAACGCAGCGTGACTGTGTTTCAGCCCAGAGTCAGACTGCAGCTCTGGACGACAGCGGCGTCTGTCTGGACTACAACTCCCAGCATGCAGCAGCAGCGGCCGACCCTCAGGAGGGGACGTCCCAGATGGGGGCGGGCCCCTCCCCCTACTGCCCCATGACCCCCATGACCCCCATGACCCCTATGACCCCCGTCACCGAGAGGTCAGGAATCATCCCGCAGCTGCAGTGAGTTACTGATTACTGCAGTAAGTTACTGATTAGTTACTGATTACTGCAGTAAGTTACTGATTACTGCAGTAAGTTACTGATTAGTTACTGATTACTGCAGTGAGTTA
Organism: Perca fluviatilis; assembly: GCF_010015445.1. Lineage (NCBI taxonomy): Eukaryota > Metazoa > Chordata > Actinopteri > Perciformes > Percidae > Perca > Perca fluviatilis. Next base: position 35,087,312 of record NC_053131.1, read on the forward strand.
GTTACTGATTACTGCAGTAAGTTACTGATTAGTTACTGATTACTGCAGTAAGTTACTGATTACTGCAGTAAGTTACTGATTAGTTACTGATTACTGCAGTAAGTTACTGATTAGTTACTGATTACTGCAGTAAGTTACTGATTAGTTACTGATTACTGCAGTAAGTTACTGATTACTGCAGTAAGTTACTGATTAGTTACTGATTACTGCAGTGAGTTAGTTACTGATTACTGCAGTAAGTTACTGATCAGTTACTGATTACTGCAGTAAGTTACTGATTACTGCAGTAAGTTAGTTACTGATTACTGCAGTAAGTTATTGATAAGTTACTGATTACTGCAGTAAGTTATTGATAAGTTACTGATTACTGCAGTAAGTTACTGATTACTGCAGTAAGTTAGTTACTGATTACTGCAGTAAGTTACTGATTAGTTACTGATTACTGCAGTAAGTTACTGATTACTGCAGTAAGTTAGTTACTGATTACTGCAGTAAGTTACTGATAAGTTACTGATTACTGTAGTAAGTTAATGATTAGTTACTGATTACTGCAGTAAGTTACTGATTACTGCAGTAAGTAAGTTACTGATTACTGCAGTAAGTTACTGATTACTGCAGTAAGTTAATGATTACTGTAGTAAGTTAATGATTAGTTACTGATTACTGTAGTAAGTTACTGATTACTGTAGTAAGTTACTGATTACTGTAGTAAGTTAATGATTAGTTATTGATTACTGCAGTAAGTTAGTTACTGATTACTGTAGTAAGTTAATGATTAGTTACTGATTACTGCAGTAAGTTACTGATTAGTTACTGATTACTGCAGTAAGTTACTGATTAGTTACTGATTACTGTCCTCTCTTTTCCATCTCTTCCTCCATTCCATTCCATTCCATTCCATGCTTTCCATTCCGTCTTCTTTTTCCTCCATTCCTTCTCCATTCCACTTGTGACTTTCTTTTTCTTCTCCCACCCCTGTGTGTTGTGTGGTGGTGTGTTCTGTGTGTGTGTGTGTGTGTGTGTGTGTGTGTGTGTTTCTTTTTTTTTTCCTTTCCTTCTTCACTCCACCTTTCCTTGTTTGGGGTCCTGTTTTCTTTTTTGTTTTTTTTTTGTACGGATCGTTTTTATCCAGTCTTCTCTGTTTCTGGATCGGGTCTTCTCGGTCGGTGTGGCTGTCTGTCTTCTTCTTCTGTCTGTCTGTCTGTCTGTCTGTCCTCCTTCCTCTGTCTCTCTTTCCTCTCTCTCCTGTCTTCCTGCTCTCCTCCTTCCTTCCTCCTTTCCTCCTTTCCTCCTCCCTCCTTCCTCCTCTCTCCTCCTTCCTCTTTTTTCTCCTCTTCTCTCTCCTCTTCTTTTCTCTCTTTTCTCTCTCTTCTCTTCTCTCTTCTCCCCCTTCCTCCTCCTTCCTCCTCCTCCTTCCTCCTTTCCCTCCTTCCTCCTTCCTCCTCCTCCTCCTCCCCCCCCCTTCCCTTCCTCCTCCTTCCTCCTCCTCCTCTTCCTCCTCCTTCCTCCTCCCTCCTTCCTCCTTTCCTCCTCCTTCCTCCTTCCTCCCTCCTCCTCCTTCCTCCTCCTTCCTCTTTTCCTCCTTTCCTCCTCCTCCCTCCTCCTCCTCCTTCCTCCCTCCTTCCTCCTTCCTCCTCCTCCTCCTCCTCCGGTCTGGGGTGTCTCGTGGTTCATTTCGGTATTTCCGTTCCTGGACTGGATCAGGGTTATGGTGTGGGGCCTCACGACGTCCTTCCGGGGCCGGGGTCCTCCTGTCCGGTTCGTGGGTCCCTGGGTCCTGGGTTCGTTCGGTTCGGGTCCGTTACCACCTGGGGTTACCTTCCGTTATTTTCCGGCAGTTCATGGTCTTTTCCATGGTCCGTTCCGGGTTCACCTGGGTTACCTGGGTCCTGTGGTCCACCTGGGTTACCTGGGTTTCGGGATTCCGGGTCCTGGGTGCCTGGGTTCCACCTGGGTTCGGGTCCGTTTTCACCGTTTTCCACACACACCTGGTGCCTGCCGCACGCACCACCGCA
>NC_053131.1:35094826-35104826 GCF_010015445.1 Perca fluviatilis
TCAACCTTTCTGTCGCTTTACGCTGCGTTTTTGAAGCTTATTAATGTTTTTCTAGCTTTTTATCAAGATCTAAAAATGAGCTGACAGAAAAAAATGTGAAGTATAGTCTGTGTGTGTGTGTGTATGTGTGTGTGTTTGTGTGTGTTTGTGTGTGTGTGTGTCTGTGTGTGTGTGTGGTGTACCTCTGTGTGTGTGTGTGTGTGTGTGTGTGTGTGTGTGTGTGTACCTGTGTGTGTGTGTGTGTGTGTGTGTGTGTGTGTACCTGGTGTGTGTGTGTGTGTGTGTTTTTTTTGTGTGTTTGTGTGTGTGTGGGGGGGTTTTTTTTTTTGGGGGGTTTGTGTGTGGTTTTGTGTCTTGGTGTCTTGGTCAGCAGGAGATCGTGACCTCTAAACTGTCCTTCACTGGGGGGGTCAAAGTCCTGCAGGGGGGACAGGAAGTGACCAAACACACAGGAAATACTTCAGACTGCAGTACTAGCACCAGGGCCACGTTCCACCTCTCAACGCGGTTTATTGGCTGAGTCCCACCTGACAGCCAATCAGCAGGGACGTGTCTGTAAACTCTTGGTAATTAAAAAGACGGAGCGCTCACAGCACAGTGTTCAACACCCCCCCTCCCCCCCAAGGGGGGGTAAGCTTCGCTTCAGAACGCGTAGCTCCTATGGCGCTATTCTGATGCTACCAAGCCATCACCTCCCGTTAGCATCACCTCCCGGTAGCATCCCATTGACTCCCATTCATTCTGACGTCACTTTGACAGAGAATAACTTTACATCTGAAGAGTTTAAAGACTCTATTTGTCCGTTGTTTATTTCTAAAGAAACACGACAACGTATAAAAGGCTCCATTACCTTGTAGCTCACGTTATGGCTCCGTAGCAGACGCTTTTATAACAATAGGCTAACGATTGGGTCATAACCACGAGACTTACTGTCACACAGTAGAGGAATTACCGTATAGTACAGCAGAAGCTCACAGGCAGTTTGGACTTCCATTATCTGTTTAGGTTTAATGACTAATGTTAACTAGCATGTTAGTGATCAGTAATTAGCCTGTGTCTATGTTATCTCCTTACATATACCTACGCTCTCCGTCTCTGTAAGATTGGGAATGATTGAGATTTCTCTCGGCACAGCTACCAGAAGACTTCACACTTTCAGACAGGTTGCTCACGTCACATCTACGTCTTCAAGCTCAGCTGGAGGCTGCTCAGTAACGCTCAGCCAGCACCGGGAAAGAGACTTCTGATATCACACACTGGTCTCTGACCAGAGACACGAGACCTGCTGGTCCATTCTTATATACTGTCTATGTACCCCCCATTTCAGTTTAAATAAGCCTGTTGCTACGTGTTGTCGGGGCTGAACGTGCCCCCCCCTCCCCAGTCACATGACGACCTGTGGCCCAGAAAGACTTTTCCCTCCCAGAGGGAGGAGACTCACCATGTCCTGCAGCTCGTGGAGAGAGCTGGAGAAACTGCAGACAGCCCCATCCTCTGAGAGACAGACAGACGGAGAGAGAGAGACAGGCAGACATAGAGACAGGCAGACAGACAGAGAGAGAGAGACAGAGAGAGACAGACAGACAGTAAATATTAGTCTGTATGCAGATGATAGATGATTTTCTCTCTCCAAGTCCACCTTTGATCTCCAAACTACAAACATTCAACGGTAAATCATCAACATCCCTAGATGATGTAATGACAATGTAATGATCATGATAATGATGCAATGATCATGATGATGTAATGATACCTGTGATGGCAGCCAGCTGGTTGACACTGATGAGCAGCTCTCCCTCTGAGATGTGTTTCAGCGCTGCTTCGGTCGCTACGGTCGCCGTGGAGATGCTGGTGCTGGAGGAGGAGGAGGAGGAAGAGGAGGAGGAAGAGGAGCCTGACGGTGAGGCTGGTTCTGGCGCTGGTCCAGGTTCTGGACCGGGAGGAGGGGGGAGAGACGGGGAGGAGAGAGGAGGCTCCTCCTCTGCCACAGACATCACTCTGCAGGAGGAGAGAGACAGTCTGTGTACTAACAGCATTCATTAAGTATGATCCAATCCAGAGTTCTGCTCAGCTAGGAGATGTTCTTGAAGTAATACTTGAATTGAGGTTTTCTATTTTCTTGAATGACATGACTAGGATGCATTGCAATTAATCATGGCTCTATATATTACAGTGTTTTTCCCTTTGTTTAGGTAATAATGTGAATTTACCCTCCGTAGCATGTCTAGTGCTGTAGTCATGTTTATCAGAAGACCAAGTTGCTGATACAACATCCTCGGCTGTTTAGTCACTAAAACATTTCAACGGCCCGTTGTTATGGAAACCACTGCAGCAGTAGCGGTGGCAGCAGTAGTTATCTGTCCATGAATCTAGAGTTTAAATATCAACAATCTTTGCACAGCATTACTTACTGGACTTTAACTACTTAACAACCGGTCGATGGGATTCATAACAACGCACCAACAGAAGTATATTTCCAGAGGAAAGATGTCGGCTTTGATCCCTCTCCTTCCTCTCTCTGTGTTTCCTCTCTAACTGGGACGTTTTGGGAGTGACTGGTGGGATTGTGTCTATAGTTATTCTTGTCCTATGTTGCCAAAATGCTTTCTGTTGCAGCCTCATTTCCCCATGAGGACAAGAAACAAACTACTAGTACCCACAATTTGATTTGATTTATTGGGATCTCCATTAGCTGGAGCCGTAGCCACAGCTATTCTTCCTGGAGTCCACCCACAGCTTGTGCAGCTATACACTGCCGTGCATCATTACATTAAAAACAACCACCAAAGAACAACATTCAATACATCACTGAAAGAAAAACATCGACAGGAATAACAAGACATAACAACATTCAACACAACACAGGACCTAGTTTAAAGTTTAAAACCATGCCCCTAGAGAGTACTTACAGCAGCTGTGTGCGTGCGTCCACGTCTTCTTCTGGTCTCTCCTCGTCCAATGGCAGCTCAGAGTCACCCCAGGTGAGAGGGGGCGGGGCTTGAGGGACAGCAGGAGGACTTGCTGCGGAGTGGGCGAGCTCTGGGCTGGAAGTGGGCGTGGCTACGCGCTCTGATGTCACAGTGAGACAGAGATATTACACTTCCACATTTATTTACAGCTTTATTCCTATTGTATGGCTCCATACTGCTATCCTGCTGCAGTGGCTGACCTGGAGCTGTGATTGGCTGAGGAGGCTCGTCGTTCAGCGGGCTGGTTGGTTCAGAGGGAGGGGGCGTGGCCAGGGGCGGAGTCTCTCTGCTGGGAGGGGCAGGGCTGGGGGGGGGTGTCGGCACCGGTGTCTGAACCAGAGGGACCGGTTCTTCCTGGAACAGAAACAGGGTCCAGTTCATCATCAGAACACAGTCTGACGTCTGGCTCCAACAGGGACCGCCCACTTTTTTTCCGGCTGTTTTTCCCCATTCAATCGTTTCATTGACGCTTCAAAACATTTGCTGATATAAAGAGATTTAAGTTTGAGTTTATTTATAAAAGGGACAGCGCAAATTAGGGTTGGGCGGTATCCAAATGTTGATACCGTCAAACCTCCTCCCTATGTTACCAAACGGTTGGCTTGGCACCGTTCAGAAACTGAATACCAAACACTAATACTGGAACAATAATAACACAACAACCTACACAAAACTACTTTCTCCTCCACACGGTCACGTGATGACAACCACACATCATTACATACATTATATTTAATATTTAATCCTTGTCTCCTGTATAAGTGCGTTGCATTTTTTTTAATGACTGTATTGAAACTGATACCGTTGCTATTTTTAAGACCCCGCGGTATACCGATACCGCCCAACCCTAGCGCAAATTAATAAAACACATGATTTCCCGTGGGTTAAAAAAAGCCAGAATTAGCCAAAAGGCTATTTTCCATCTGTAGTCCCCTGGCTTCGATGTTAAAAAAGGCTTTTTTTTTTAAATACAAAGAGACAAAAAGACAACACAAGCAAAACAAGACTTAGCACAAAGCATCACAGAAACAGAAAACAACAAGACACAACAGCACAAAGATATACAACAAAGCAAAACAACACTAGCCTAGAAATCTAGACCACCCTAGTGGCAGCTAATTTATTTTGCAGCCAGTGTCAGTCTAGCAACTCTCTGTTAGCTTGCGAGCTGGAAAAAACTAATTTGGATCAGGCCAATCACATCGTGTATAGAGTGGGTGGGCGGGGCTTATGGCTGCTGCTGGTGAACAGCGGTCTTCTGGAAGACTTGGAGTTCAGCTTTTCTTGCTAAATGAGCTAAATCACCTGTTTCAGGTAACGTTACTCTACGGTACCGTCTATGTGCTGGATTCTTCCTAAGGTTAGCTAGCAAATAAGCCCACTGACGGCAACATTATTGTTGATATTTTGGCCCAATGTTTAGTAATGACAGTAGTAGTGGTCATAAGACGTTTTCCGAAAAGTCCACTTCTAAACAGATCTACTAACTACTCTCCCCCAAAACCGTTTTTTCAATTTGCATTCCCACTGGCCCAGTGGCCATAGGGACTATAGGAGGGGTAAGGGAGGGACGTAACCACGGCAACGGTCTTTATAGCGTTAAAATCTGAAAACAAATACACCAAAAAAGTATGAACTACATACTAAATCTAATGTACAGTTCAGGCCAAGAGTTTGGACACACCTTCTCATTCAATGCGTTTCCTTTTTATTTTCATGACTATTTACATTGTAGATTCTCACTGAAGGCATCAAAACTATGAATGAACACATATGGAATTATGTACTTAACAAAAAAGTGTGAAATAACTGAAAACATGTCTTATATTTTAGATTCTTCAAAGTAGCCACTAGGGTGGTACGGTTCATGAAGAAACACCCGAACCGCTCGGTTCGCTAGTCTCGGTTCTCTAGTCTCGGTTCGCTAGTCTCGGTTCTCTAGTCTCGGTTCTCTAGTCTCGGTTCTCTAGTCTCGGTTCGCTAGTCTCGGTTCTCTAGTCTCGGTTCGCTAGTCTCGGTTCGCTAGTCTCGGTTCTCTAGTCTCGGTTCGCTAGTCTCGGTTCGCTAGTCTCGGTTCTCTAGTCTCGGTTCTCTAGTCTCGGTTCGCTAGTCTCGGTTCGCTAGTCTCGGTTCGCTAGTCTCGGTTCTCTAGTCTCGGTTCGCTAGTCTCGGTTCTCTAGTCTCGGTTCGCTAGTCTCGGTTCGCTAGTCTCGGTTCGCTAGTCTCGGTTCTCTAGTCTCGGGCTAGTCTCGGTTCTCTAGTCTCGGCTCGCTAGTCTCGGTTCTCTAGTCTCGGTTCGCTAGTCTCGGTTCTCTAGTCTCGGTTCGCTAGTCTCGGTTCGCTAGTCTCGGTTCTCTAGTTCCTAGTCTCGGTTCGCTAGTCGGTTCTCTAGTCTCGGTTCGCTAGTCTCGCTAGTCTCGGTTTCTGCCTCTAGTCTCGGTTCTCTAGTCTCGGTTCTCTAGTCTCGGTTCGCTAGTCTCGGTTCCTAGTCTCGGTTCTCTAGTCTCCGGTTCGCTAGTCTCGTTCTAGTCTCGGTTCTCTAGTCTCTTCCTAGTCCTTCGCTAGTCTCGTCCCTAGTCTCTTCTAGTCTCGGTCGCTCTCGTTCGCTAGTCTCGGTCCTAGTCTCGGTTCTCTAGTCTCGGTTCGCTAGTCTTCTAGTCTCGGTTCCTAGTCTCGGTTCTCTAGTCTCGGGTTCGCTAGTCTCGGTTCGCTAGTCTCGCTCTAGTCTCGGGTTCGCTAGTCTCGGTTCGCTAGTCTCCGGTTCGCTAGTCTCGGTTCTCTAGTCTCGGGTTCGCTAGTCTCGGTTCTCTAGTCTCGTCAGTCTCGGGTTCTAGTCGTTCGCTAGTCTCGGTTCTCTAGTCTCGGTTCTCTAGTCTCGGTTCGCTAGTCTCGGTTCAGTCTCGGTTCGCTAGTCTGTCCGCTTAGTCTCGGTTCGAGCCGTGTACCGCCGGTTCGTCAGCACACTGTTAATGGTCACTAACCTCTTCCTGCCGTAGTGCCCACTTTATACAACCGATGTTAAAACACTTACTGGAAATGACGAGCGGGATTGGCGTGACAAACGCAACCCAGGGCAGCTGATTGGACGATTGAGTCACATGGGTCTGGCTGGTCCCAAATTTCAGAACAGACTGTCATGGCGGCTCGTTCAGAATACGATCTCATATCGTACTAAAATAGTTCACCGAAACGTGTTTCTGAAAACATTTTAAGCGAGAAATGGGCCATGCAGTTGCTGAATCTGTCTTCATTTCAGATCGACAAAGGTCAGTTTAGAAGATTTTCATCAGATTTTGAGAGACACCGAGCCGACCGCTCCTCAAGTGGCGTGTCTATATATACTGTCTATGAGTGGGGCGCCGCTGCTGCAGGTCACGTCACGTCACCTGCAGAGATGTCCCGTGGGAGAGAGGCTGAAGCGGCAGGAGGGCAGCGCCGTTTATAGTCTGGTGTGTGGGAACATTTGGGGATCATTTCCGTTACCTATGATGAAATAAAACAATATAGAACTGCCACTGTGTGCATGTATTGTGCAACATGCATTCAATATGCTAATTTTAGCTTTAATATATATATATATATATATTTATATATATATATATATATCATATGCTGAAGTATATTCTGGAGTGTTAAAGATTAAAAGAAAAATAACAAGAACCGTACAGAACCGAAAACCGTGATACTGAACCGAACCGTGGTTTTGTGAACCGTACCACCCTAGTAGCCAACCTTTGCTTTTTTGGTAACTCTGCAAACCCTTGGTGTTCTCTCAATGAGCTTCATGAGGTAGTCACCTGAAATGGTTTTACCTTCACAGGTGTGCTTTGTCAGGGTTCATTAGTGGAAGTTTTTCCCTTATTAATTAAAAAGCAAAGGGTGGCTACTTTGAAGAATCTAAAATACAAGACATGTTTTCAGTTATTTCACACTTTTTTGTTAAGTACATAATTCCATATGTGTTCATTCATAGTTTTGATGCCTTCAGTGAGAATCTACAATGTAAATAGTCATGAAAATAAAAAGGAAACACACTGAATGAGAAGGTGTGTCCAAACTTTTGGCCTGTACTGTATATGGCATATTTGTCATAATTTAAACAAGTCTCCCGAAGAGAAACTGGTATCTCTCTCTCTCCCGCCTCTGCCTGCTGCACTGTGGACGTGTGTGTGTGTGTGTGTGTGTGTGTGTGTGTGTGTGTGTGTGTGTGTGTGTGTGTGTGTGTGTGTGTGTGTGTGTGTGTGTGTGTGTGTGTGTGTGTACGTGGACGTGTGTGTGTGTGTGTGTGTGTGTGTGTGGGTGTGTGTGTGTGTGTGTGTGTGTGTGTGTGTGTGTGTGTGTGCGTGTGCGCTTGTGGAGTTTAACTCCGAAAAGACAGTTGACCACAGGTTCCCGTTAATCTATGTGTTGTGATATTTAAACAAACGAACCGTCAACGGCGAAATAAAAGCCTCTTATTAACGAGAGCGGTCTGAGAGACCTCGGGCCTACAGCGGGGGGTTCTGAGCCATGGTTTCATGGCCGAGCGGCGAGCTAGCGGCCGGGGCAGGCGCCTGCCGACTGTCGCCTCACTTCACGGAGCTTCTCAACTCCGAAAACTTTGAAGCAAATTGTCAATTCGGCATCAATTTACGCAAGACTGCCGATATTCAAAATGTTAACAGTTCATTTCTCGCCTAAAACGTTGTCAGAAGTGAATTTTGTGATGAATAAGATGGCGAAAATTGTTAAAATTGTCCCGTTGTTGGTCTGTCTGTACCGTTGACCTAGGTCCCTATGCTGAAAAGGGAACAGCGAAAAGACCCTGCCCTGAAGTAGGAGCTGGAAGAGTTAAAGGAACTGCAGCCAGAGGGACTTAAAAATCCCCAAATTGGTCCAGTCAGAACACGAGAAATAAAGAGTTCTAGGAATTATATGTTCTAGGAACTGCAAAAATCCCTCCGGTGGGAAAGTGGCTCTAGTGAGTGAACATGTGATGTGAGATGAACGTTGTGTTAGGTCTGTGGAGCTGTCATCAGCTGTGTAACGTTGTGTTAGGTCTGTGGAGCTGTCATCAGCTGTGTAACGTTGAGGTTAGGTCTGTGGAGCTGTCATCAGCTGTGTAACGTTGTGATAGGTCTGTGGAGCTGTCATCAGCTGTGTAACGTTTATGTTAGGTCTGTGGAGCTGTCATCAGCTGTGTAACGTTGTGTTAGGTCTGTGGAGCTGTCATCAGCTGTGTAACGTGTGTTAGGTCTGTGGAGCTGTCATCAGCTGTGTAACGTTGTGTTAGGTCTGTGGAGCTGTCATCAGCTGTGTAACGTTGTGTTAGGTCTGTGGAGCTGTCATCAGCTGTGTAACGTTGTGTTAGGTCTGTGGAGCTGTCATCAGCTGTGTAACGTTGTGTTAGGTCTGTGGAGCTGTCATCAGCTGTGTAACGTTGTGTTAGGTCTGTGGAGCTGTCATCAGCTGTGTAACGTTGTGATAGGTCTGTGGAGCTGTCATCAGCTGTGTAACGTTGTGTTAGGTCTGTGGAGCTGTCATCAGCTGTGTAACGTTGTGTTAGGTCTGTGGAGCTGTCATCAGCTGTGTAACGTTGTTGTTAGGTCTGTGGAGCTGTCATCAGCTGTGTAACGTTGTGTTAGGTCTGTGGAGCTGTCATCAGCTGTGTAACGTTGTTAGGTCTGTGGAGCTGTCATCAGCTGTGTAACGTTGTGATAGGTCTGTGGAGCTGTCATCAGCTGTGTAACGTTGTGTTAGGTCTGTGGAGCTGTCATCAGCTGTGTAACGTTGTGTTAGGTCTGTGGAGCTGTCATCAGCTGTGTAACGTTGTGTTAGGTCTGTGGAGCTGTCATCAGCTGTGTAACGTTGTGTTAGGTCTGTGGAGCTGTCATCAGCTGTGTAACGTTGTGTTAGGTCTGTGGAGCTGTCATCAGCTGTGTAACGTTGTGTTAGGTCTGTGGAGCTGTCATCAGCTGTGTAACGTTGAGGTTAGGTCTGTGGAGCTGTCATCAGCTGTGTAACGTTGTGATAGGTCTGTGGAGCTGTCATCAGCTGTGTAACGTTGTGTGTTAGGTCTGTGGAGCTGTCATCAGCTGTGTAACGTTGTGTTAGGTCTGTGGAGCTGTCATCAGCTGTGTAACGTTGTGTTAGGTCTGTGGAGCTGTCATCAGCTGTGTAACGTTGAGGTTAGGTCTGTGGAGCTGTCATCAGCTGTGTAACGTTGTGTTAGGTCTGTGGAGCTGTCATCAGCTGTGTAACGTTGTGTGTGATCTCTGTAACAGGAGTAAACCAGAGACTCTTTCTGTGAGATAAAGGACACTAACAGGTTAGACCCTGAGTGACACTATCCATTATATCCAAATGTTAATGAGTAATAGGGTTAAATAATCAGGATTTCAATAATGACCAAAATAATAATAATGATTATTATTTTTTCCATAATCGAGCAGCCCTATCATAAAGTGTCTTAATTTCTTTTACATTAAAGTACAGATATACAGGAACTTACTTCACATACGTTACACGTTCAATGTTTCCCCCACTTTTTATTTTAGCATATTTGATGCTTTTTTCAATGTTTTTGTCCACTTGTTCTAGGTTTTTGTCATCAAACTGTCACAAGACTGAAGCCTCTGTACCTCCTGATGTTCTCCTGGTCCTGGTCGTGGTCGTGGTCCTGGTTCCAGGGAGTCTCTCTGGCCCAGCATCAGGGCCACGTGCTCCGTCAGGACCTCGTTAACCAGCTGCCGGATCAGATCCGAGTCCACCGACACGCTGGAGTCTACGAACAGCTGCAGACCTCCGCCTCCGGCAGCCTCCACTGGACCGCAACGACATCAGGGGTCAGTTTAAAGGTCCTGACACACTAACCCGATAAATTAAGTCACAATCTGGAACTTGGAATAAAATAATGTAACCGTTGATGCCGTCACGCCCCACAATTTAAATTTCAGTAGATCCTTTTCCTCTCAAAATCTCAACCGGTGTCTTCGAGATCCCTCTAGCAGAACCCACGACCCGAACAGAGCAGCCAGGTTCCCCGCGGGACC
>NC_053131.1:35112326-35134826 GCF_010015445.1 Perca fluviatilis
GAGAGAGAGAGGATAGAGAGAGAGAGAGGATAGAGAGAGAGGAGGATAGAGAGAGAGGGATAGAGAGAGGGAAGAGAGAGGGAGATAGAGAAGAAGAGAGGGATAGAGAGAGGGAGGATAGAGAGGGAGGGAAGGAGAGAGAGAGAGAGAGAGGGAGGATAGAGAGAGAGAGGATAGAGAGAGAGAGGATAGAGAGAGAGAGAGGAGGGGTAGAGAGAGAGGGAGGATAGAGAGAGAGAGGATAGAGAGAGAGAGGATAGAGAGAGAGAGAGGATAGAGAGAGAGAGGGATAGAGAGAGAGAGGATAGAGAGAGGAGAGAGAGAGAGAGAGAAGAGAGAGAGAGAGGAGGATAGAGAGAGAGAGAGGATAGAGAGAGAGAGAGGATAGAGAGAGAGGGAGGAGAGAGAGAGAGAGGATAGAGAGAGAGAGGGATAGAGAGAGAGAGAGGATAGAGAGAGAGGGGATAGAGAGAGAGAGGATAGAGAGAGGATAGAGAGAGAGGGAGGATAGAGAGAGAGGGAGGATAGAGAGAGAGAGAGGATAGAGAGAGAGAGAAAGAGAGACAGAGGGAGGAGAGAGAGGGAGAGGGGGATGCTACGTCCATTATTTTAACCTTTACGTTCAAATCAAGACTGACCAGTCTATGTCCAGCTGTCTGTCCTCTTCTTCTTCCTCTCCCCGCCACAGGCTTACTTCCTGTCGTAAGACTCGCCGCAGCAATCCTACTTCCTGTTCCTCTGAGCGCGCTCACTGGCCTCCCCCGACCTTTGTGGGCGGAGCTTTCAGCAGCCCTCTGCTGTGATGTCACCGCCGCCGAGTGTTCGATGGCAGCATCCTCCAAGGACATCTCGGCCTAAACACAGGAGAAGGAAGAGATGCACTGTGGGTAATGTAGTCCCTAGTGTGTCTCTGTGCGTGTGTGTCAGTGTATGTGTCTGTGTGTGTGTGATTATCTTCAGAGAGAGATATATTTGCCTCATTTCTGAGCGAATAATTGTATGTTTTGAGGAAGGAGGAGGAGAAAGAGTCAGAGATGCACTGTGGGTAATGTAGTCCCCAGGTTTTAAAGCTCAGGTTCATACTTCTATAAGTATTTAGTGTTTCTAGAAGACGCTGACCCATGCTGTAATGGGTCTCTGTAAACCTGCCCAGACAGTTTGGGGAGTGAATGCCTTCTGAGGTTCTGTTGCTTTCTCTAACTTTGTATAAGAACTCATTCTGGTCAGAGAGAACTACAACGACTTGAGAGCTTCTGTCTCCACTACGCAGTGAATAAACCTCATCTGAACCAGCCACTGGATTGACCTCCAGGTGTGTCCCAGGTGTTTGCTCACCTGGATGTGTTTGGTTGAAGAGGTGATCCAGGCGTCCACCGTCTTCTTGATCCGGACCTCCTCCGTCAAGTCTCTGCAGAGGAACAGATATATATATATATTTAATTCACTATCACACACACACACACACACACACACACACACACACACACACACACACACACACACATACAATCTCCTGAACTCCAAACTGAATGTCAGAATGGGAACGAAAGGTGATCTCAGTAACGCTGAGCGTGGCCTGGTTGTTGGTGCCAGACGGCTGGTCTGCTCAGTTACTGGGATTCTCACCCACAACCATTTCTACGGTTTACAAAGAATGGTCTGAAAAAGGAAAAACATCCAGGATGCTGCAGTCCTGAGGGGGGGGGGGGGAAATGCCTTGTTGATGCTAGAGGTCAGAGGAGAATGGGCCGACTGATTCCAGCTGATAGAAGATCAACTTTGACTCAAATAACCACTCGTTACCACCGAGGTCTGCAGCAAAGCATTTGTGAAGCCACAAATCGAACAACCTTGAGGTGGATGGGCTACACCAGCAGAAGACCCCCCCGGGGTACCACTCATCTCCTCTAACAATAGGAACATGAGGCTACACCAGCAGAAGACCCCCCCGGGTACCTCTCATCTCCTCTAACAATAGGAACATGAGGCTACACCAGCAGAAGACCCCCCCAGGTACCACTCATCTCCTCTAACAATAGGAACATGAGGCTACACCAGCAGAAGACCCCCCCAGGTACCACTCATCTCCACTACCAATAGGAACATGAGGCTACACCAGCAGAAGACCCCCCCCCAGGTACCACTCATCTCCACTAACAATAGGAACATGAGGCTACACCAGCAGAAGACCCCCCAGGTACCACTCATCTCCTCTAACAATAGGAACATGAGGCTACACCAGCAGAAGACCCCCCAGGTACCACTCATCTCCACTAACAATAGGAACATGAGGCTACACCAGCAGAAGACCCCCCAGGTACCACTCATCTCCTCTAACAATAGGAACATGAGGCTAAACCAGCAGAAGACCCCCCGGGTACCACTCATCTCCACTAACAATAGGAACATGAGGCTACACCAGCAGAAGACCCCCCAGGTACCACTCATCTCTTCTAACAATAGGAACATGAGGCTACACCAGCAGAAGACCCCCCAGGTACCACTCATCTCCTCTAACAATAGGAACATGAGGCTACACCAGCAGAAGACCCCCCCAGGTACCACTCATCTCCTCTAACAATAGGAACATGAGGCTACACCAGCAGAAGACCCCCCAGGTACACGCATCTCCTCTAACAATAGGAACATGAGGCTACACCAGCAGAAGACCCCCCAGGTACACACCATCTCCACTAACAATAGGAACATGAGGCTACACCAGCAGAAGACCCCCCAGGTACCACTCATCTCCACTAACAATAGGAACATGAGGCTGCACCAGCAGAAGACCCCCAGGTACCACTCATCTCCTCTAACAATAGGAACATGAGGCTACACCAGCAGAAGACCCCCCCAGGTACCACTCATCTCCTCTGACAATAGGAACATGAGGCTACACCAGCAGAAGACCCCCCAGGTACCACTCATCTCCTCTAACAATAGGAACATGAGGCTACACCAGCAGAAGACCCCCCCAGGTACCACTCATCTCCTCTAACAATAGGAACATGAGGCTACACCAGCAGAAGACCCCCCAGGTACCACTCATCTCCTCTAACAATAGGAACATGAGGCTACACCAGCAGAAGCCCCCAGGTACCACTCATCTCCTCTAACAATAGGAACATGAGGCTACACCAGCAGAAGACCCCCCAGGTACCACTCATCTCCTCTAACAATAGGAACATGAGGCTACACCAGCAGAAGACCCCCCCAGGTACCACTCATCTCCACTAACAATAGGAACATGAGGCTACAATTAGCACGAGCTCACCAAAATTGGACTGTTGAAGACTGTAAAAATGTTGCCTGGTCTGATGAGTCTCGATTTCTGTTGAGACATTCAGATGGTAGAGTCAGAATTTGGCGTAAACAGAATGAGAACATGGATCCATCATGCCTGGTTACCACTGGGCAGGCTGGTGGTGGTGGGGGTGTAATGGTGTGGGGGATGTTTTCTTGGCACACTTTAGACCCCTTAGTACCAATTGGGCATTGTTTAAATGCCACAGCCTACCTGAGCCTTGTTTCTGACCATGTCCTCCCTTTATGACCACCATGGACCATCCTCTGATGGATACTCCCAGCAGGATAATGCACCAGGTCACAAAGCTCACATCATTTCAGATTGATTTCTTGAACATGACAATGAGTTCACTGTCCTAAAATGGCCCCCACAGTCACCAGATCTCAACCCAATAGAACATCTTTGGGATGTGGTGGAACGGGAGCTTGGTGCCCTGGATGTGCATCCCCCAAATCTCCATCAACTGCAAGACCCTCTCCTCTCAATATGGGACATCATTTCTAAAGAATGCTTCCAGCACCTTGTTGGATCAATGCCACCAAGAATTAAGGCAGTTCTGGAGGAGAAAGGGGGTCAAACACGGTCTTAGTATGGTGTTCCTAATTATTCTTTAGGTGAGTGTATATACACACACACACACACACACACACACACACACACACACACACATACATACATACATATATACAGTATATATACACATATATAGATATATAATGTAGAAGAGGAAAAACAGATCTGTCCCATGTGTTGATTGATTTGGTAAATATGGATGATGCTCAAAGACTGAGATGGCTGTTCACATATGAAACATATAAATTAGCCAGTTATCTAGATAAAGCCTGGAGGAGAGGAAAAAAGCTCTTTATCGAGATGAACTGTAGATGAGAATTTGTTGTTTGTGTGTTGTGTGTGTATATATATTTATGTATATACATATATGTATGTGTGTGTGTGTATGTGTATATATTTGTATTCATGTATTTCTTCAAAAGATTTGTATATGCGACAGGAAGATGTTTGTTAAATAAGTAAGTTTGTGGTGTCTTATAATCCCAGGTGGGATGGGCCAAAATGACACAGAAATAAAACATAACTAATAGACAGGCTTGTTTCATTAGCTACCTGTTAGCAGCCAGCCTGTTAGCATTAGCTACCTGTTAGCAGCCAGCCTGTAATCATTAGCTACCTGTTAGCAGCCAGCCTGTTAGCATTAGCTACCTGTTAGCAGCCAGCCTGTAATCATTAGCTACCTGTTAGCAGCCAGCCTGTAATCATTAGCTACCTGTTAGCAGCCAGCCTGTAATCATTAGCTACCTGTTAGCAGCCAGCCTGTTAGCATTAGCTACCTGTTAGCAGCCAGCCTGTAATCATTAGCTACCTGTTAGCAGCCAGCCTGTTAGCATTAGCTACCTGTTAGCAGCCAGCCTGTAATCATTAGCTACCTGTTAGCAGCCAGCCTGTTAGCATTAGCTACCTGTTAGCAGCCAGCCTGTTAGCATTAGCTACCTGTTAGCAGCCAGCGCCTCCAGCTGGCAGTGCAGAACCTCTCCGGTCTTGGCTCTCCTCAGAGAGTCCAGGTTCTCCTCCAAAACCTTCTTCTGTCTCTGGACCCGACGCAGAACCAGACCTGCCTCCTCCAACATGGACCGAACCACGGGCCTCCTCCGGGGATGCTGGGAGGACTGGGCCTGGGTCTGATGGGGCTGCTGGGAGGACTGGACCTGGGTCTGATGGGGCTGCTGGGAGAACTGGGTCTGGGTCTGATGGGGCTGCTGGGAGGACTGGACCTGGGTCTGATGGGGCTGCTGGGAGAACTGGGTCTGGGTCTGATGGGGCTGCTGGTAGGACTGGACCTGGGTCTGACGGGGATGCTGGGAGAACTGGGTCTGATGGGGCTGCTGGGAGAACTGGGTCTGGGACTGATGGGGCTGCTGGGAGAACTGGGTCTGATGGGGCTGCTGGGAGGACTGGGTCTGGGTCTGATGGGGCTGCTGGGAGAACTGGGCCTGGGTCTGATGGGGATGCTGGGAGAACTGGGTCTGATGGGGCTGCTGGGAGAACTGGGTCTGGGACTGATGGGGCTGCTGGGAGAACTGGGCCTGGGTCTGATGGGGCTGCTGGGCCTGGGTCTGATGGGGCTGCTGGGAGAACTGGGTCTGATGGGGCTGCTGGGAGAACTGGGTCTGGGTCTGATGGGGCTGCTGGGAGGACTGGGGCTGGGTCTGATGGGGCTGCTGGGAGAACTGGGCCTGGGTCTGATGGGGCTGCTGGGCCTGGGTCTGATGGGGCTGCTGGGAGAACTGGGCCTGGGTCTGATGGGGCTGCTGGGAGGACTGGGTCTGGGACTGCTGGGGCTGCTGGGAGAACTGGGCCTGGGTCTGATGGGACTGATTATGTTGGGACTGGGAATGAGACATTTGGGATTGTAAACGGTTTGGATGGGACTGGGAATGTTGGAAAGGTCTTTGAGGGGACTGGGAGTGGGTTTGTTGGGACTCAGTGTGTTGGGACTGGGAATGTTCGATCCAGTCTGTGGGTTGGTGGGAGGGTGTAGTGGTTGGTCGCAGGTCTATGGGATGGTGGTTGGTGGTGGTGGTCCTAGTCCGGTCTCTCGGTGTTCTCTGATTCATTCCGGTGATCCTACTGTGTCCATTGTCCCATTTGCTTCTTTCACTTCATCCTCTCTATCCTACCTACCCACAACTACCTCTCTACCTATCTCTCTCTCTCTCTATCTACCTACCTACCTACCTCTCTACCTATCTCTCTCTCTATCTACCTACCTACCTACCTCTCTACCTATCTCTCTCTCTATCTATCTACCTAACTACCTATCCATCCATCTGTACTCACGTTCATCAGCGTCTTCATCTCCGTCCTCAAACGTCTCATCTCCCTCAGCATCTCATTGGCTCTCCTCGCTGCCGCCTGACTGTGATTGGCGGAGGTCTGCTGGTGACTTCCTGCAGCTGGCTGGGTTGCCGTGGAAACACCAGGAGCCCCTCTGTGATACCAGTCATCTCTGAATCAAACCAGCAGAGAGCAGCAGAGCTCATCAGATCATCCTGTCTGTGTGTGTGTGTGTGTCTGACTGTGTGTGTGTGTCTTTGTGTGTCTGAATGTGTGTCTGTCTGTGTGTGTGTCCGTGTGTGTGTGTGTGTCTGTGTGTGCCTGTGTGTGTGTGCCTGTGTGTGCCTGTGTGTGTGTCTGTATGTGTGTGTGTCTGTCTGTGTGTGTGTGTGTGTCTGTGTGTGCCTGTGTGTGTGCCTGTGTGTGTGTCTGAATGTGTGTGTGCCTGTGTGTCTGAATGTGTGTCTGTGTCTGAATGTGTGTCTTTGTGTGTCTGAATGTGTGTCTTTGTGTGTCTGAATGTGTGTCTTTGTGTGTCTGAATGTGTGCGCGCCTGTGTGCAGTGTGTCTGAATGTGTGTGTGTTTGTGAGCCTCTGTGTGTGTGTGCCTGTGTGTGTGCAGTGTGTCTGTGTGCAGTGTGTCTGTGTGCAGTGTGTCTGAATGTGTGTGTGTCTGTGTGCAGTGTGTCTGTGTGCAGTGTGTCTGTGTGCAGTGTGTCTGTGTGCAGTGTGTGTCTTTGTGTGTCTGTTTCTGAGCCTGTTTGTTTTAATCGTCTTCATATCCACTCAGACTTTATCCCTTTTTCTTTGTCCCCCAAATTCTCAAAGAAGTTGGACGCAGATGATTTAAATACCAAGCTTCTTGTGAAGCGAATAATCTCAATCCCTCGCTTCAGGACATCAGGATTTCATCTTAAAACAAACTGCTCCAGTTGCTCTTTATTTGGATGTAAATTATTAATTATCCAGGATATTGTATCTTAGTTTGGGGCTGAGCAAGCTGTCTGTATCTGTGTATGTGTAGCGTATGGTTGTTATTGTTATTATTATTTTCATAGTCAATTAATCTGTTGATTTTTTTCTAGAGCTTGGTCTATAAAATGTCAGAAAATGGTGAAAAATGTGGATCAGAGTTTCCCAAAAAGCCCAAGATGACGTCCTCAAATGTCTCTTATTTGTCCACAACTCAAAGATGTTCAGTTTCCTGTCACAGAGGAGAGAAGACACTAGAACAATATTCATATTTAACACGCTGGAATCAAAGATTAATTTGTGGCGATTAATTTAAGAGTTGACAACTAATCGATTAAACAATTAATCTTTGCAGCTCTAGTTGTAAATAATGCCGTTCGGTCTGTGTGTGTTTTAACATTGTGTATTTGTGTTTATAGGACCCCTGTATATTGTATTGTATATATCAGTGTCCCCCAGCTGTGTTTATCTCGTACATCTGGACTTCTTGTATTTACATGTTCCTCTTTGATTTCACACTTTTGGCAACGTAAACGTGTGTTTCCCGTGTAAATAAAGCTACTTTGAATTGAAGGCGAGGAAAGGAAAGGAGGGAGGGAGGGAGGGAGGGAGGTGTCAGAGGGGGGAGTGAAGTGAGGCATGCTGGGAGAAAGATAGTGCTGACATCATCGTCTATAAATGGAGTCGCCGCCAAAAAGATACTCTGTCTCTGCCAACGCTGTTACACAGACACACACACACACACACACACAGACAGACTCAGGCAACACACACACACACACAGACACACACACACACACACACACACACACACACACACACACAGACAGACTCAGGCACACACACACACACACACACACACACACAGACAGACTCAGGACACACAAACACACACACACACACACACACACACACACACACAGAGACAGACACACACACACACACACACACACACAGACTCAGACAGACACACACACACACAGACACTCAGACACACACACACTGTGGCGTCTCCTTAGGAAGCACCCTGGAGTCCCCACAGTGTGTGTGTGTGTGTGTGTGTGTGTGTGCATTAGCATGCATACTGTGAGCTGCTGCACTGAGTCAAGGGCACCATAACCATCACTGTCTCTCTCACACACACACACACACACACACACACACACACACACACACACACACACACACACACACACACACACACACACACACACACACACACACACACACACACACACACACACACACACACACACACACACACACACACACACACACACACACACACACACACACACACTCCCAGGTGTGTGTTGTTGCTCAAAGAGAAAAACTGCAATGCAGCAAAAAACCAAAACTCCCAAAAGTACTCAGACTACTACAATAATACAGCTACTAACAAATACTCCTGTAAACAGTACTGAGACATACACCCTAACCAGTGTAGGGCTGGAGCGATATTAAAGTAATTAATAGGGCTGGACAACGATTACAAATTTTAATCGTGATTAATCGCATTGTTATGCGCAAAATCCAATAATGAATTCAAAAGTAGTGTATAGTATACTTTAAATGTTCTGCCATATGAACGAAAGTGCCATAACATTAGTTCAAACATTTTCAAAATAAAAGCCTGTGATCAACAGACTTTTACAACAATAAAAGAAATAATAAAAACAGCGTTAATGCGCGACAAAATAATTGTCGGCGTTAATGAATGAATGAGTTAACGCGATAATAACGCGTTAACTTGCCCAGCCCTAATAATAAAGTTCAGACAGAAACTCTGGGACCCTGGGTCCCCCTGCGGTGGTATGGGGGGCGGCTCTAATCCGGGGTTTTCTCTCGGTTTGTGGAAGACTTGAGGTCTTGTTGTTGTGTTGTTGTTGTTGTAGTTGTGGGTTTAAAGGGTTCTTCCTTTAAGAAGATGAAAGGTTTACATGAAATAATAATCATTTTGGAGCGTTATTATCTCCATATCTGTCTTAAAGGTTGGAGAAGCTAGAGAAGATATTACATAAATCAAAATACTTAAAGCTAAAGAAGTCAGACTACAATCAGATACACACACACACACACACACACACACACACACACATACATACATACACATATATATACATACATACATACACACATACATACACATTATATATATATGTGTATGTGTGTATGTATGTATGTATGTATGTATGTATGTATGTATGTATATATATATATACACACACACACACACACACACACATATATATACACACACACATATATATATATATACAGAGACACACACAGTCTAAAACGTTGAAGATATGACATAAATAAGATAAACTCTCCAGACTTTAAAGGGGAAGTAACACGAGAGTTATTAGAAATGGCCCAAACTGCACAGCACCCCTTCACCATAAACTCTCCAGACAGCCCCCCCCCCCTTACCATAAACTCTCCAGACAGCCCCCCTTTAAAGGAATACGACACGGTTTGTTGAAATAGGTCTTATCATGGTCTCCTCTAGCTGTAGATAGGGGGGGTCTCCTCTAGCTGTAGATAGGGGGGGTCTCCTCTAGCTGTAGATAGGTGGGGTCTCCTCTAGCTGTAGATAGGTGGGGTCTCCTCTAGCTGTAGATAGGGGGGGTCTCCTCTAGCTGTAGATAGGTGGGGTCTCCTCTAGCTGTAGATAGGTGGGGTCTCCTCTAGCTGTAGATAGGTGGGGTCTCCTCTAGCTGTAGATAGGTGGGGTCTCCTCTAGCTGTAGATAGGTGGGGTCTCCTCTAGCTGTAGATAGGTGGGGTCTCCCCTAGCTGTAAGATGTGGGGTCTCCCCTAGCTGTAGATAGGTGGGGTCTCCTCTAGCTGTAGATAGGTGGGGTCTCCCTCTAGCTGTAGATAGGTGGGGTCTCCTCTCGCTGTAGATAGGTGGGGTCTCCTCTAGCTGTAAATGGGTGAGGTCTCCTCTAGCTGTAGATAGGTGGGGTCCCCTAGCTGTAGATGAGGTGGGGTCTCCACTAGCTGTAGATAGGTGAGGTCTCCTCTAGCTGTAGATAGGTGGGGTCTCCCCTAGCTGTAGATAGGTGGGGTCTCCTCTAGCTGTAGATAGGTGGGGTCTCCCTAGCTGTAGATAGGTGGGGTCTCCACTAGCTGTAGATAGGTGGGGTGTCCTCTAGCTGTAGATAGGTGGGGTCTCCCCTAGCTGTAGATAGGTGGGGTCTCCTCTAGCTGTAGATAGGTGGGGTCTCCCCTAGCTGTAGATAGGTGAGGTCTCCTCTAGCTGTAGATAGGTGGGGTCTCCTCTAGCTGTAGATAGGTGGGGTCTCCCCCTAGCTGTAGATAGGTGGGGTCTCCTCTAGCTGTAGATAGGTGGGGTCTCCCCCTAGCTGTAGATAGGTGGGGTCTCCCTCTAGCTGTAGATAGGTGGGGGTCCTCCCTAGCTGTAGATAGGTGGGGTCTCCTCTAGCTGTAGATAGGTGGGGTCTCCTCTAGCTGTAGATAGGTGGGCCAACGCATTTTTTGTGCATGCATTGTTTTAGTCCGGTGAAACACCGGCAGCGCTGCCGCTAGTTAGCTTAGCATAGTGAATGGAATCCTATGTTGCCGGTTAGCATGTTGTGAGTAAAAGTGAGCCAACAAAAGACAAAAAAACAACATAATTACACTGAGACAAACAATGCGTTGGCCCACCTATCTACAGCCAGGGGAGACCGTGATAAGAACTAACGGTGGCGTATTCCTTTAACATAGACTCTCCAGACAGGAAATGTCTGCAGAGATTTCAAAATAAAGCTCCGTGTGTTCAGTCAGAAACAAAGAAAAGTTTCATACCAATGAAATTTATTACAACTGACTGAGCTCCAAGGCACGTTACAAAATCAAATGTTCATCTGTTCATCATGTTCAATCACAAAATACCTAATTATCTAAAAGTCTAAAACAGAAAGACCCAAATCGGACATGTAAAGAAGAAAAACTAATTTATTGCAGTAAAAAAAAAATAAAAAAATCTTAAATTATAAAAAGAAATAAAATCACAAAAATAAATTACAGTAAAAAGAATCAAATTTAAAAAAAATCTAAATTAAAAAAGGATCTAAAAAAAAAATCAAATACATAGTTAAAAAATTCATTAAAAAAAATAAAAACTTAGTTTTTTTTTTCGACAATGACGGTTGTGTCTGAGTGTGTCTGTCTGTGGGTGTGTGTGTGTGTGTGTCTGTGTGTGTGTCTGTGTCTGTCTGTGTGTCTGTGTCTGTCTGTGTGTGTGTCTGTCTGTGTTGTGTGTGTGTGTGTGTGTGTGTGTGTGTCTGTGTCTGTCTGTGTGTGTGTGTCTGTGTGTGTGTGTGTGTGTTGTGTGTGTGTGTGTGTGTGTGTCTGTGTGTGTGTGTGTTGTGTGTGTGTGTGTGTGTGTGTGTGTTAGTGTGTCTGTCTGTGTGTGTCTGTTTGTGTCTGTTTGTGTCTGTCTGCTTGTGTGTCTGTGTGTGTGTTGTCTGTCTGTCTGTCTGTGTGTGTGTGTGTGTGTGTGTGTGTGTCTGTCTGTCGTCGGTGTGTGTGTGTGTGTGTGTGTGTGTCTGTCTGTCGGTGTGTGTGTTTTGTGTGTGTGTGTGTGTGTGTGGTGTTGGGTGTGTGTGTGTGTGTGTGTGTGTGTGTGTGTCGGTGTGTGTGTCTGTCGGTGTGTGTGTGTGTGTGTGTGTGTGTGTGTGTGTGTGTCTGTCTGTCGTGTGTGTGTGTGTGTCTGTCGTGTGTGTGTGTGTCTGTCGGTGTGTGTGTGTGTGTGTGTGTGTGTGTGTGTGTGTGTGTCTGTCTGTGTGTGTGTGTGTGTGTGTCTGTGGTGTGTGTGTCTGTCGTGTGTGTGTGTGTGTGTGTCTGTGTGTGTGTATGTCTGTCGGTGTGTGTGTGTGTGTGTGTTGTGTGTGTGTGTGTGTGTGTGTGATGTTTTGTTGGAAGTCAAGCTGGAAAATTACAAAACCCTTGTGTATAGGTCCGTCTTCTTGTTAAAAGTTCCCCGTTTTCCCGCCCAGACCTTATTAAATGGATTATTTAAGCTTCACTTCTCTCTGAATCTGTCCGTTAAACACAACATCACTGTTCACACCCCCGTCACCTCCCCCACGACACTAACACGCCGAAACATCCACACGTAGAACATTTAAACGTTACAGCTCCGTCTGTCAGCAGAGACACACACGGCGGATGCTCATCATTACATCACACAGTTTAATAATTTAGAAAAGACTCAAAGTTCTGTTGTTGCTGCTGACAGACTCAGATTATTATTCTAAGAGTCTGACAACGTTATGGGATGGATCCCTACAGAGATAGAGCTTTTAGTTAAAGAGTAAAATCCTTTTAGTTTAACATGAAACAGCCCCAAAATCACCATCACCAAACTCCACCAGACTCCATGTAAATAATCAGGACTTTTAGCGTGTATAGAGCCAGCATATCTCCACCAGACTCCATGTAAATAATCAGGACTTTTAGCGTGTATAGAGCCAGCATATCTCCACCAGACTCCATGTAAATAATCAGGACTTTTAGCGTGTATAGAGCCAGCATATCTCCACCAGACTCCATGTAAATAATCAGGACTTTTAGCGTGTATAGAGCCAGCATATCTCCACATGTAAATGGATGAATTAAGGGTTAATTTCAACCAAACCAGAGTGGTGATTGTTGGAACAGTGGAAAGATGAACCAAGACGGCTTTTGGTAGTTTTATTTAGTTACTGTCCACTTTGAATGAAGTGTGTTTTACGATGATAAAAGTCCTGATTATTTACATGGAGTCTGGTGGGTGATGGTGATGGGGGATTTCAGGGCTGTTTCACGTTAAACAAAAATGATCTTACAGTTACTCTTTCTTACTTCTCTTGATTAATACAGGATGAATTTCAAAAGATGATTATTTCCATCAGTCAGTCACAAAAACATGGAAATATAGGGTCCAGGTTGAAAAAAACAAAAACAAACCTTAAAGTTACCATTTAAGATGAATTATCTCCACTGACAGAACGTGTTGAGGCTCAGCTGCAGACTGTTTCACATCAGTGTGTTCCTGAAGTGAAAGCAGACAGAAAGTCCTTCCTCTTCTTCCTTCTCAGGGGTCTCTCTCCTTCTTTACCTTCACATCTCCAGCCAGGATGGTTGCTATCTCCCCCTGCATGAAGGCCCAGGGCACGTTGGAGCCGACCAGCGGGCACTTCTCCCCGCTGGGGCAGTATACCTCGCCAGAGGCTCCCTGGGCCTTGATGCTCTCTCTGGAGCACGGGAAGCAGAACTTGTGGTTCGGCGCAGAGGGACACTGCACGAAGTGGGTGTCTTCTAACCGTTCGTGGCAGATGGTGCAGCACAGAGGCCCGCTGTTCGCCATGGTGGGGGAATCGGGCACGTGCTGGTCCTGCTGTGGCGTGGCGGTCATCCCGAGGTCTCCGTTGCGCGAGGAGAGGCGCCTCTGTCCGGACACGGAGGAGCCAGGCGAGGAGACGGGACTGCTGCTGCTGCCGTTGTTGTGTCTGGAGGAGGAGGTGGTGGAGTGCACAGAGTCTCCGTCCTTGTTGTTGGGGGAGTGCTGCGCGTTCACGAGCGTGTCCGCGACTGACATGAGCGCCGCCATGGGGGACTGTCCGTTCTGCAGAGGAGGAAGAGGAGGAGCGGCAGCGGCGGCGGAGGGATCTGGGGGCGTGGCGCGGCCGGAGGGGAAAGAACCGGCCGCCATGGAGAGTTTGAGCGCTTCGGTCTGGCTGTTGATCCACTGCTGTCTCTGCTGTTCCTCCTCCGGCTCCGGGGACGCTCTCCTCTTCCTCACGCCACCTCTGGCGCCGCCGCCGCCGCCGCTCCCGCTGCCTGACGCCAGAGCTCGGCCGGGCAGCACCAGGGAGGTGGGCAGCAGCGGGAAGCTGCTGTCGACGTAGGGCTGCGGCAGCATGTCTCCCCCTACTCCCTCCTTAAAGAAGCGAAGGGACTCCGGTAATAAATCCCCCAGCAGGCGCCAGTCCCCCGAGCCGTGCTTCTTCTCGTACTCCAGGTATTTAAACCCAGAGGACAACCCTCTCCCGAAGTCCTTCATGCAGTCCTGGTACATCTGCTTGGCCACCCCCGAGGCGCTTGAGAACACGTTCCCGGAGCCGCTGGGGTACTCCACGAAGATCTTCAGCTCGTGCTCCATGCCCGGTTTGCACACGGCGTCGAAGGCGAAGACTCTCCCGAGCAGCGCGTGGTCCTTCTTGAAGCGCACGTCGAACGGGATACAGCCGGATAAAGCGACCAGCGTGTCCCTCACGGGCTTGGGTTTGCCGGCCCACTCGTCCTGCCGGTTCCGCAGGCTGTCGCTCAGCTCGGCCAGAGTCTCCACGTTGCGCTGCTTCTCCTTCAGCTCGCGCTCCTGCTGCTCAGTTTCCCGCTTCGTGCCGGGCTCGCCAACCGCTGAGCTGTGCGGCGCGGCTCTTCCGTGCGATGCGGTCTGAGGAAGCAGGCTCGGCGGCACATTCATCGGTCCCGGGGCCGGCACCAGCCCGCCGTGGGTCCTGCTCCTCGAGTTCGGGCTCTGCCGGCTCGAGTTCGGGCTCTGCCGGTTCAACTCGGGCGGTCCTTCGTTCGATTTGAAACCGTTGGGCGCGCCGAGTCCGTTGGGCAGCCTGCTGTAGTCAAACCGAGCCCGGTTATCGGCGCCGAGAGAGTACCGGTCCACGCCAGGCTGCTGAGGCTGCCCCACCGGCTCTTTCCCGCTCAGTAACAGCGCCTGGCTCTTCGCCACGCCGGGCTGCGGCTGCCCCGGTGCTCCCGTGGGCGATCGTGCCTCCTGGAAGCCGTGAGCACGCTTCAGGTGGCGGGTCGTCTCGATGACAAACTCGATGCGGTCCGCGCCCTCGTAGTTGACGCAGCCGCGGCACACGGGCTCGGTGAAGTCCCAGATCATGGCCCAGGGCATGCGGGGCAGGTCGCACAGATAACATGACTGTCTGCGGGACGAGGAGAGCTGGGGGGAAGACATGTCTTCCCTCTGCCCGGCTCCCTCCCTCTCTCCTCTCTGCTCAGAGCTCGGAAACGACGCCGGAGAGGAACGGACTGCAGTGGCTGCTCTGCTCTGCTCTCAGGTTATTGTTCCTGCTGCTGCTGCTGCAGCTGAGAGGAGAGAGGAAGGGAGGGGGGGGGAGGGTCTGCGCTGTTTTTTTTTTCTTCCTCTGCATGCCTCCAGAGAAGCTGAGGAATTTTGGATAGCGTACCCCTCCCCCTTTCTAGGAATGCCACCTGGTAGAGTAAGTGACGTAATCGCAACCCCCCGCCCTTCACACTGCAGCTTATGACGCCACTATATGACGATAGACCTACAGAGATAGAGCTTTTAGTTGAAGAGTAAGATATAGATATAGAGCCAGCATATCTCCACCAGACTCCATGTAAATAATCAGGACTTTTAGCGTGTATAGAGCCAGCATATCTCCACCAGACTCCATGTAAATAATCAGGACTTTTAGCGTGTATAGAGCCAGCATATCTCCACCAGACTCCATGTAAATAATCAGGACTTTTAGCGTGTATAGAGCCAGCATATCTCCACATGTAAATGGGTGAATTAAGGGTTTATTTCAACCAAACCAGAGTGGTGATTGTTGGAACAGTGGAAAGATGAACCAAGACAGCTTTTGATAGTTTTATTTAGTTTCTGTCCACTTTGAATGAAGTGTGTTTTACGATGATAAATGTCCTGATTATTTACATGGAGTCTGGTGTAGTTTGGTGATGGTGATTTCGGGGCTGTTTCATGTTAAACTAAAAGGATCTTACTCTTTAACTAAAAGGTCTATCTCTGTAGGGATCCATCCCATAATGTTGTCAGACACTTAGAATAATAATGTGAGTCTGTCAGCAGCAACAACAGAACTTTTAGTGACTCTAACTGCTGCTGAACATTAGTCCTGTAGGGTTACATTACAGCCTGGTTCTGGT
Source organism: Perca fluviatilis (assembly GCF_010015445.1). Lineage (NCBI taxonomy): Eukaryota > Metazoa > Chordata > Actinopteri > Perciformes > Percidae > Perca > Perca fluviatilis. The sequence continues at coordinate 35,128,395 of NC_053131.1, forward strand.
TTAATACTGGACCAGGTTCACAGATTGTTGTTCCATCAGACACACACATGGTCCATGGTGGCTTTGAAGAGAGCCCAGATAATAGATATAAAACCCACTGATTATGGAGAAGGAGGTCATACAACCACACCACTGTCTCTTTAATACAGACAATAATCTATAGATGAATTGGTGAACTGGTGTTCTGCTGCAGAGACATGAAGGAAAAACACATCTGTGTGTTGCTAGGCAGATTTCACCCCTCTCTCTCTCTCTCTCTCTCTCTCTCTCTCTCTCTGTCTCCCTCTCTCTCACACAGACACATGCTGATGGATACTGTGTGTTGCCATGGAAACGCGCCTGGCAACCGCGCTGCGAGGACGTGAGGAAGCAGCAGCCTCGTTCGCTCCGACTCTCTCTCGCTCTCATTGATACGATTGAAGAGGCGAGAGGAAATGGGAGGAAGGTATGGCAAACCGTCAACAAGCTGACTGGTAGAAAACAGAGCTTAAAATGAACACTGAACGAGTCACAGTCCCACCATCGTATCTACAGAACTAAACACCTTCTTTCAAGGCTCTGTTCATGAAATAATCCAACATTTTAATTCACCTAGCTACTCTACTTGCACCTAATTATGTATGCTGTGCATTAATTATGCACAGACGATTTTTCACCTGCAACAAATAACTGAAACAGACGTAGCAAATACCATCAGTGGCTTAACAGATTCTAAGGTCATGGATATCTACGGCCTTAAAAGGCACAAAGAGACCCTTATACAGCCTATTACACATTTAATTAATCAGTCCGTAAGACAATCCATTGTGCCATCAGCATGGAAGTTGGCCCTGGTCACACCCAGTTTTAAATCAGGTGAAAGATCAGATATGGCCGATTATCGGCCAATCAGTATTCTGCCTTTTGTTTCTAAAATATCTGAGAAATGGGTGGCTACATTACTGATTCAACATCTCAATAAAAGCAATAATTCAGTCCACTCTATGCAATGTGGGTTCAGGGCCAATCACTCAACAGAAACAGCCAACTGTCTGTTTTTGGAAAAGGTTAAAGGATACCGAGATAGTTCTTATGTTGGTGCTGTCGTCCTAGATTAGGGATCCACCCAAATGGATTTTCTTGAGCCGATATTTGGAGCTGATACTGCTTTTGCTCCCTCAATTTACATCCTAAAAATGTAAACTCTGCCACACTGGATTTGTTCTCAGAATCTGCTCTGCCATTTCTTTATAAATAATAACCAAAAAACACAGATCAGAGTCACTTCTGCAACCATCTGACATTCATATATCACCCGAATTATGTGTGCAGTGTGCATCGTATGTAGGGCTGGGCTACAGAGAAAATCAGATATCACGATATTCTTGACCAAATAACTCGATATCGATATTGTGGCGATATTCTACGGTTGACTATTAGTGCTTTAACAAAATATCTTCAGACTTAGATTTTAGATCAATAATCATCAGTAATTTGGACATAATGCCTACAGACTGCACGTCTCTATGTTAGTCCTATGTCACCTGCCTAGAGACTGCAGATGAAAAGTGCTATATAACTACTTATTTTTACTAATTCTGGCATATTTACTTGGTGTTTTTATACAACAATGTTTATAAATATGCATAAAACACACACAGAGACACACACACACACTGCAGGATTCTGTCTCTGTTTAACAAAACGGTCACGCTCGCACCCAAAGAAACCCCCTCCCCCCTCCTTCACCTGATTTGCTCTGGCCGTCGGTCACGGTGGGGTGTTGCCATGGCAACTGGGCCAGTCTCCACGGAGGCGGCGGGAGCTCTGGTTGCCGAGGAACCTTGCTTCTGGTTGCTAAGGACATTTCCTGACGGAGAGAGAAGAAAGCAGACATTAAAAAGACATTCAGCGCGTCTGAGTGAGCCACAGCCTGCTGGAGTATCTGGGGCAGAGGTCAGAGGTCAGAGGTCAGGGGGATTATAGAGGATTATTGTTTTGATAATGTGGAGTCAACACTAGCTATGTTTCCATCCACACGTTTTTATCTGAATTAAGTGATCTTGAATGAAAAGTGTCGTCATGGAAACGATCGACTGAATTTCATGAATATCGACTCAAAGGAAATCCGTTCGGTCTCATCAGATTTTCTCTTGATCGATATATATATATATATATATATATATATATATATATATATATATATATATATATATATATATATATATATATATATATACGGCTTATGGAAACGTTATTTGCCGAATAAATTAATGAATTGTGATGAAGTTTTAGGTCATTTTATGGTTGCAACCCGCCACAAAACGAAGAAGAAGAAGAAGAAGTTGTAGTCCATTTCCTCCCAGTATTTCCTCTCTGTCTGCACACATGACAGGCGTCAAAGACAGATGGAAGAGGACCAACGAGGAGACGAGAGACTTTATGAATTTAATACTTTTTATTAAGTATACTTTAATAATTATTAAATTCTTATACTGCACTATCAATTTTATTCTTGTCTTTTAATGTTTTAATTTGTTTTTTAATTGTTTTCTAACTGCTCTTTAATGTTTTATGTAAAGCACTTTGAATTGCCCTGTTGCTGAAATGTGCTCTACAGATAAAGCTGCCTTGCCTTGAACACATAGTACGGTGGCCCTGAGAGGCCACAGCATGCAACAATAGGACAACACAAGTCTTATTAGTGCGTGCTGTGGCCTCTCAGGGCCACCGTAACATAGCATTCATTGGGACTACCTTCTAGAAATTTTGAGCAATTTATACAACTTTGTTTACAGTAAAAAATGACCGCCATAGGAAATAAATGGGAAAAAGTATAATTTTCATCCAGGAGATGAAAGACATCTCCACACACACACACACACACACACACACACACACACACACACACACACACACACACACACACACACACACACACACACACACACACACACACACACACACACACACACACACACACACACTCCAACAACTACCCCCACAACAACACTCCTGTGCTTGTGTACCCATTCACAGGTGCAAAGCTTCCATTTGCAAGGGACACTGCACCATGACTGCAATTTGTGCATGTGAACCACCAATGTTCTCACACACATGCACGCACGCACACACACAGAAACACAAACACACACCTACAGACAGACACACACACACACACACACACACACACACAACACACACAGAAACACACACACACCCTCAGACAGACAGACACACACAGTTCTTGTTGCCATGTTGCCACTTGTGCATGTGAACGACCAATGTTCGCACACAAATGCACGCACACACACATCGTAGATGTTAATGTTCTAATAAGGTTATTTTACAATAAATGTTCTATTAAAAATACTTTTTGTCATTTTTATTGTCAATTATGTTAGAATAAGAGCAGTTGGACTGGACAGTTGGAGCAGCAGGGACTGCAGATGGAAAGTAGTTATTTTAACTAATTCTGGCATATTTACATGGTGTTTTTATACAACTATGTTCATAATATGCATGGTCCCTGTCAAATAAATCAATAAATGAAAAAATAGAGTTAAAACTGTCAGGTCAAATTTGACCAAAAACAGTAAATGAAGAGGGTTAGCAACACACACACACACACACACACACACACACACACACACACACACACACACACACACACACACACACACACACACACACACACACACACACACACACACACACACACACACACCGTAGTAAAGCGAGAGAAGAGAAAGAGAGATACTAAAAATAGCCTGCAGCTGCAAACAGAAGCACACACTGATCTGTTCTGCTGCATCAGAGTGTGTGAGCTGGGTGTTTCCACGGCAACAGCACATCCCATCATGCGTCAGAGAGACGCCGCCGCCACCTGCTGGTCGCAACGCCTCATAACCTCCGACTGTCGGCAGAGACACTCAGCGCTCTGAGGCTGCGTCAGTGGCCCAAATCTGAGTCAGTAGTGTGAACACTCAAACTGGAGCTAGACCACCTCCATATGTGGTCCCGAATCAGTCTGAGCTGGTGTCTCCTGTAGTCCTGCAGGGGCAGGGCATGAAATTAATCTGAAGGTTGGTGGTTTGATCCCTGACCCTGCAGTCCCATGTCCAAGTGTCCTTGGGCCAGACCCTGAACCCCGAGTTGCCCCCCCGATGCTGCTCCATCAGAGTGTAAATGTGTGTGAGTGTGTGTGTGATGGAGTGTAAATGTGTGTGAGTGTGTGTGTGATGGAGTGTAAATGTGTGTGAGTGTGTGTGTGTGATGGAGTGTAAATGTGTGTGAGTGTGTGTGTGATGGAGTGTAAATGTGTGTGAGTGTGTGTGTGATGGAGTGTAAATGTGTGTGAGTGTGTGTGTGTGATGGAGTGTAAATGTGTGTGAGTGTGTATCTGATGGAGTGTAAATGTGTGTGAGTGTGTGTGTGATGGAGTGTAAATGTGTGTGAGTGTGTGTCTGATGGAGTGTAAATGTGTGTGAGTGTGTGTGTGTGATGGAGTGTAAATGTGTGTGAGTGTGTATCTGATGGAGTGTAAATGTGTGTGAGTGTGTGTGTGATGGAGTGTAAATGTGTGTGAGTGTGTATCTGATGGAGTGTAAATGTGTGTGAGTGTGTGTGTGATGGAGTGTAAATGTGTGTGAGTGTGTGTGTGATGGAGTGTAAATGTGTGTGAGTGTGTGTGTGATGGAGTGTAAATGTGTGTGAGTGTGTGTGTGATGGAGTGTAAATGTGTGTGAGTGTGTATGTGATGGAGTGTAAATGTGTGTGAGTGTGTGTGTGATGAGCAGGAGGCTCCTTGTCCAGCAGCCTCAGTGTGTGAATGGTTCCTGTTCTATGTTAAGAGCTCTGAGTAGTCCTTCAGACGAGAACAGAGCTTTATAAATACAATCCATTTAACACTACCAATCCAATGAGAATTGAGTGACTCAGATGCCTAACTGTCGGTAAGCAGGGTACGCGGTTGCTTACAGGCCTGGTCCAATCAGGGGCCCGCATCACTGGAAGACATTGATTGACAGCTGGGGCTCCCTATCACATTTTCATTACTAACACAATCCCACACCTCAGACCATCAACACACCTCAGTGTGTGTGTGTGTGTGTGTGTCCCAGCCCAGGATAGGACATTAACTAACAATGTAAAGATCAATATGTTCATATTTGATTCATTCAATAAATTATTATTTTGTGTCTTAAATCCACCAGCTGTTTTCATATTAGACCAACATCATCATCCTGAGCCTTTCTGGTTCCTAGGAAATCTCAGCCCAGAGTAATTAATTAATAGTAATAATTATTATTCTCCCCAAAACAAGTTTCCTTTTTATTAATTTTTGTATTTTTAAGAACTATACAAAAAAAGTTGCAACTTTTGTGCAACAACTCATGTGTTATGGTCCACATCCACCAGAGTTATGTTCTTGTTGTTGTGGTGTGTGTAGGCTACTCCTGATGTTGTCCCCTCATCTCTTATATGCGGTGGCCTAACGAGCCAACACCAGACCCCCCCCCCCACTACAGCATGTGATGACGCAATGTCCATGAGTAGGCTACCATGAACAGGACAGATCATAGAGACCCAGCAAGTCCTGTTTTTCACCTTTATGAGGCAATTATGAGGTTTCCAACTGCACATGAAGGCAGCTTCATCTCCACAAAAAACTTTTGGAAAAAAAGCAACAAAGACTTAGTTTCCTGTACGGGACTCTCACACCGCTGTACAACCCTCTGATTGGCCACCGCAGACTGTCTCCAAAAGTCTCTATTTTTTCTTTTTCTTTCTCTTTCTTTCTTTCTTTCCTTTCTTTCTTTCTTTCTTTCTTTCTTTCTCCGCTGCGTTTCTTTCCAGCCCCCAAACTGTCTGGAGAGACTCCAGAGGTGTTTACCTGCAGCGTCCGGCAGGTGAGTGACCTGCAGACCTGAAGCTGTGAGGTCAGAGGTCACGGGGGCGTGGCCTGTCACCATCCGGAGGGCCGACTCCAGCAGCTGGCTCTGATTGGAGGAGAGGAGAGCCAATGAACGATCAGAGACAGACAGAGTCAGGTAGGGCTGACACAGACACACACACACACACACACACACACAGACAGACACAGACACACACACAAACAGAGTCACACACAGACACACACAAACAAACACACACACACACACACACAAACAGAGTCACACACAGACACACACAAACAAACACACACACACACACACACAAACAGAGTCACACACAGACACACACAAACAAACACACACACACACACACAAACAGAGTCACACACAGACACACACAACACACAGACACAGACACACACACAAACAGAGTCACACACAGACACACACACACACACACACACAAACAGAGTCACACACACACACACAAACAAACACACACACACACACACAAACAGAGTCACACACAGACACACACAAACAAACACACACACAC
>NC_053131.1:35139826-35149826 GCF_010015445.1 Perca fluviatilis
ATAAATTACCCTTTAACAAAATCTAGTGAGTACACACTTAGCTAAAAATGATGCACTACAGTCAACAGTAATACATTTTTCTAACAACAAACTTGATCAAATATTTCACAGAACTAATCCTGTTACAAAATGTTTTTTTATCTTCTTCCGTTTTATTCCCTTCAAAATAAAATGCGTCCCATTAACGTGCACCAGACTCCAGAGACTTCTTCAGTGGTTTTAGGTTTTCCTCACCGTTGTTTCAGAGCTGCGAGCACGACTCCCCGACTGCCAGCCGCGAAATGTGACGTCAGAAGATCGTGACCTATCGGCAGAGTGATGATGAGTGTGTTGTGAGTGTGTTGGTTCAGGGTTCTGTTGCTCAGAGGCTCCCGGGCAGGAAGAGTTAATAACCATTTCTGATCGTAAATATTGAGATTCTTTAATATCAGATCATCTTACTGAACTGGGTAAAGAGAGGAATTAAATATACGTTTTAAAAATCAGCTACTCGGATGTTTGTCCTGACAAACACACAGACAGAGAGACAGACAGAAAGACAGAGAGAAAGAGAGACAGACAGAGAGAAAGACAGACAGACAAAGAGACAGACTTTTCTCACCAGGCTGCTGATCGCTGTGTGTCTTCCTGACTGGACTCACTCGTCGTCTGGGTTCTCGGTTCTCTTTGGTTGGTCCAGGTTTCTTCAATCTGTCTGCTCACACACACACACACACACACACACACACACACACACACACACACACACACAGAAAGACAGACAGACGCACACACACACACACACACACAGACACACACACACACACACACACACACACACAGAGCAGACAGACGCACACACACACACACACACACACACACAGACACAGAAATACACACACACACACACACAGACAGACAGACGCACACACACACACACACACACACAGACACAGAAAGACAGACAGACGCACACACACACACACACACACACAGACAGAAGACAGACAGACGCACACACACACAGAAAGACAGACAGACGCACACACACACACACACACACACAGACACAGAAAGACAGACAGACGCACACACACACAGAAAGACAGACAGACGCACACACACACACACACACACAGACACAGACACACACAGAAAGACAGACAGACGCACACACACACACACACACACAGACACAGACACACACAGAAAGACAGACAGACGCACACACACACAGAAAGACAGACAGACGCACACACACACAGAAAGACAGACAGACGCACACACACACACACACACACACACAGACACACACACACAGAAAGACAGACAGACGCACACAAACACACACACACAGACACAGACAGACAGACAGACGCACACACACACAGAAAGACAGACAGACGCACACACACACACACACACACACAGAAAGACAGACAGACGCACACACACAGACAGACAGACGCACACACACACACACACACACAGAAAGACAGTACAGCCGACACACACACACACAGACACACACACAAACACAGAAAGACAGACAGACAGACACACACACACACACACACACACACACACACACACACAGATAGACAGACACACACACACACACAGAAAGACAGACAGACAGACACACACACACACACACACACACAGAAAGACGCACACCAGAAGCTGTCAGATAAATGTAATGCAGTAAAAAGTAGTAATACTACCTTACAGAGTAGCAGAACATGGAAACACTGAAGGAAAGTACCTCAACATTATATTAAAGTAAATGTGTTCCAGATTAAGTCATAACCTTGTCAAATAAAATAAGTGAAGGTATTTTAATAAACCGCTGAGACCAACTGCCGGAGCTCCTACCGGGCTGAGGGTGAGCCGCTGCCCGCAGAGGAGCAGCTCTGTCCGGCTTCTCTCGGGACTTGGGCCGCTGCTGCTGGTTCTCTGCCCCGGAGCTCAGAGGAGGCTGGACGGGAGGGTCCCGCAGTTTCTGGACGGTTATCTGGACACATCCGGGTCCTGGCTCGGGTCTCTGGTCTGACACAAGAACTTGAGTGCTCCGGATCAAAACGTCCCCGGTGTTGGAGCTGCAGGCGGACTGATCCGGACTGGAGCCCGGCTGGGACAACATACTGATTAACGTTAGCCGTTAGCCGTTAGCCACTTTCAAACTTTCCCGCTCCGGCATCATCCGGGTAACCGAAGCTGCTGGACGGTTAAAACTCGGGAAAAGAGTAAAGTAACGGCGCGAAAGTAGAGTTAATAAAATATAAAATGTCCGGTTAGAACCAGAGAGACGCGTCAGGGACATAAACACGGAGAAACCACAGCGACTAATGTGTAAACAGCAACTGTTGCTGACAACTAAACACTTCCGGCTTCCGCTTCGGAGAAAAGATATTCAACAGACAGGACAGGAGGGAGGTCTCACTTCGACTCTAAATCCAGAAATCAAAAACTACAACAACATACACACGAGCCATAAGGACTGTCCTACTGTATCACACAGACACACACACACATACAGAGACACACACACACAGACACACACACACACACATACAGAGACACACACACACAGACACACACACACACACATACAGAGACACACACACACAGACACAGACACACACACACATACAGAGACACACACACAGACACACACACACACATACAGAGACACACACACACAGACACATACACACACAGACATACAGAGACACAGAGACACACACACACACACACACACACATACAGACACACACACACAGACACACACACACACAGACACACACACAGACACAGAGAGAGACACACACACACACATACAGAGACAAACACACAGACAGATGTGTTATATTATAGAATATTATAATATTCGGTTTTTATCACAAAGGCAAACATGTAAAAGTATTTTAATATTGTAGTTGAATGTGGAGCCAATTTTAGATACTTTCACAAACAAACTGAATACATTAAATATTGAAATATGTGTATTTATATTATTAAAATATTCGGATGAAATGAAAAGCAGAAAGTGATATTTTGCCACTGACTTTTGCGTTGTTTCACTCCGGACGTTTCTTCAGCGGCGCACTGTTCAGCTTTTGATTTCCGATGTGAACTTTCGTCACATTTCTGTTTTTAAATCACTGAATCTCTTTAATAATAATAATAATAATAATAATAATAATAATAATAATAATTAAAGAATCGAATCAGCAGGTTAAATGTCGATATCCTCTTGAATTGATTCAGTCTTTTTTATAAGTGAAAGTAAATAAATAAATAAATAAATAAAAACCGTTTGAAAGTGCGGTCGGACGTCAGTTGGTGTGTCACGTGCCCTTCAGTCCGCCGGAAGGAGCTCCAGCTGAAGAGACCGTCGTGTGAAGGTGAGATTAATAGAGCCTGTATTCTGTTTATGATTAGAAATCATCTCAACACTTCTACAACTACACCCAGACACTCTATATCAAGCTAATGCTAGCTAACGGTAGCCGTGGTCTCACTGGCCCGGTTTGCGTTTCTGCACCAGACTCCGTTCATAAAACCGGGTTTTTAACAGGCGTGACGCTGCTAAACAGCAACGGACCAGAACTTAAAAAAACGTATTTCTTTAACGTTATGGATCAAGTTAAAGAGATAATTTGAACATGGTTTTGATCTGACGCCTCTGATAAGCTCTCATGTTTCAGTGAAGATGTGATGGTGGATGACGGAGTGAATATTTAAAATGTCTCTTTTTATGAATGGAGTCTGGTGTGGCAGCAGGAAAGCTGCATTAGTTTAGGACCTGAGCATAAAGAGACTGACGTTTTTAACGGAGTAGAAATAGAGCCACGTTTTAAAAAACAACTAATATCTCTGATCCCAAATGTAAAGTTACTGATTTACAGGAAGCTGATGTTCTTCTTCTGTGTTTGTAGTTCATAAACGGAGAATCTGAATCATGGCTGCCCAGGTGGCCGAGTCCGACCAGATCAAACAGGTAAATACTCTTCTGATATATATATATATATATATATATATATATATATATATATATATATATATATATATATATATATATAAATAAAAGTTTTAATATCAGCTGCTCTGCAGTTTGTTTATGCAGAGAGAGACAGACAGACAGAGAGAGAGAGAGGCAGGCAGAGAGACAGACAGAGAGAAAGACAGGCAGGCAGAGAGAAAGGCAGGCAGGCAGGCAGGCAGACAGACAGACAGACAGACAGACAGAGAGACAGACAGACAGAGAGGCACGCAGACAGGCAGGCAGACAGACAGAGAGGCAGACAGAAATAAGTCAAACAGCTCATAAACGTTGAAATGTGAAATCAAATCCAACCTAAAAAGAAGTTATGATTGCGCTAGATTCTCTCACCAGCGTTCACATCATCAGAAAGTTTGAACTGAATGAAATAACTTTATCGACATTAAACCCGGGTACAGTGACAGTTTTACAAGGTTTCTCTGTGTGAACTTAAATCAGAGTAATGAGTTAAAGCAGTACATGTGGCTACAGGCTGGTGTGCCCTGGTTAAATTAAATATACATATTTACATCTTCTCTTTCCTGCACCAGACTCCATTCATTAAAACCTAACTTTAGCCGGCGAGACGCTGCTGCCCAGTAACACACCAGACCTTCAAGTACCATGTATTCTACTTCATGGATACAGTTAAAGAAAAGACTAGAACAGGGTTCAGTTCTGGTTCTGGTTCTGATGAGCTCTCGTGTTTCAGTGGAAGATGTGATTGTGAATGAGATGGTGAAGATTTAAAATGTCACATTTTTGAATGGAGTCTGGTGTGAAGAAAGCAGCTTTAGTTTCATCAAGCCGTTACTGCTGGAAAACAACCTGAGACTCAGAATAGAAGAATAGTTCTTAGTGTCTAATGTTACAAGTTATACATAAATCTAATAATATATATATATAGAGATATGAAGTGATTGGTTCTTGTTCCAGTTTAAGGAGTTTTTGGGGACGTATAACAAGGTGACGGAGAACTGCTTCATGGACTGTGTCAAAGATTTCACCACCAGGGAGGTCAAGACTGAGGAGGTACACACACAAACCTGTCTGTCTCTCTCTGTGTGAGTGTGTGTCTGTCTGTCTGAATGTGTTTGTCTGTCTCTCTCTGTCTCTCTCTGTGCGTCTCTCTCTCTGTGTGTCTGTCGGTCTCTCTGTGTGTCTGTCGGTCTCTCTGTGTGTCTGTCGGTCTCTCTGTGTGCCTGTCTGTCTCCGTCTCTCTGTGTGTCTGTCTCTGTGTGTGTGTGTGTGTGTGTGTCTGTCTCTCTGTCTCTGTGTGTGTGTGTGTGTGTCTGTCTCTCTCGGTCTCTCAGTCTCTCTCTCTGTGTGCCTGTCTCTCTGTGTGTGTCTGTCTCTCTCTCTGTGTGCCTGTCTCTCTGTCTCCATCTCTCTGTCTCTCTCTGTGTGCCTGTCTCTGTGTGTCTCCGTCTCTCTGTCTGTGTCTCTCTGTGTGTGTGCCTGTCTGTCTCTCTGTGTGCCTGTCTCTCTGTGTGCCTGAGGATCAAAGGCTCCCTTACCTTGTTTGATTCTTGTTCTCCACCGTTTGAAGTCTTGTTAGAATCTTTCAGTCTGAACTCTGAGTGACATCATAGCACGATGACATCATAGCACGATGACATCACGATAATAACCGTTAGGATGACGTTGTTGTGGTGTTGTTGTTCCAGTCGAGCTGCTCCGAGTCGTGTCTGCAGAAGTATCTGAAGATGACTCAGCGGATCTCGATGCGGTTCCAGGAGTACCACATCCAGCAGAACGAGGCGCTGGCCGCTAAAGCCGGGCTGCTGGGTCAGCCGCGCTGAACCGGACCGGACCAGACCAGACCAGACCAGACTAGAGGTGTTCTGACACAGAGACCAGCATACTGAAGAGTATCAGTACCGTACTGGAGTTTACGCACCGGTCTGATACTTAGTTTATCTCGAAAGAAAATCTACTTTAAAGTGCTCATATTATGAAAAATAAATAAATAAATCACCTTTTCTGGTGATTTGGGGAGTTATTTTGGGTCTCTGGTGCTTCCACACATACAAACTTTTGAAAAACATCCATCCATGGTGTTCTGAGTGAGATCTGGTGTCTGAATGTGTCCTGCCTTCAGTCTCCTGGTGAGCTGGTCAACATCTGCACGGCTTTCTACGGCACTAGCCGAAACCAGGGGGCTAGGAGGCTAACCGTTAGCATGCTAGCTCGTTCTGAATGGTAAAACACTGCTACAACACACACTAGTTCACCATATAAGGTCCACAGGGACTACTTCCATGTCCCTGTTCTGCAGGGATTCCATGATAAGTTGCCCTGTACTGACTGAAGTTCATGTAGTCTTACCTAGCTACTGAGCATGTGCCAACAAAGATGTTCCAGCAGTGAGAGGTCTCACTCTGTAGCTGAAACAGAGAGCTGAACACAGGGTGAAAAGAGGAGCTGCAGCAATGTGCAGTACAACAAAAATATGGTGTTTTTTTTTAAATTAAACCATGTAAACCTATTCTGGTACAACCTTAAATACAGTTATGAACCTGAAAATTAGCAGAATATGGGCGCTTTAAAGTAGTTTATTGATGTCTGTCCGTTCCGACTTCCTGTCGAAATGGATAACAGGACCGTTGTGTGGCCAGCTGGAGTTAGAACACACACACACACACACACACACACACACACACACACACCTCTGGACTGAACCGGTCCGACTGCAGGAACTGTTTTACCTCCAACACGGATCTGTCAGCCGTTCTGTCCCAAAGCATCATGGGAAATGTAGTTTAGAAACAGTTTACTTCAATGTTTGTATTTAATTCTTCGTGTGATATTTGTATTAAATATGAACTTGTGTTCCTTTTTCATGTCTGGAAATAAATCTATTACGTTAACGGAGTCAGGTTCTTAACTCTGGAATCAGACAGCTTCTGGCTCACTGCTCCCTGGCAGACAGACAGGGAGACAGACAGACAGGGAGAGAGAGAGAGGCAGACAGACACAGGAGAGAGAGAGAGACAGACAGAGAGACACAGGAGAGAGACAGAGACACAGGAGAGAGACAGACAGAGAGACACAGGAGAGAGACAGACAGAGAGACACAGGAGAGAGAGAGACACAGGAGAGAGAGAGAGACAGACAGAGAGACACAGGAGAGAGACAGAGACACAGGAGAGAGACAGACAGAGAGACACAGGAGAGAGACAGAGACACAGGAGAGAGACAGACAGAGAGACACAGGAGAGAGACAGACAGGAGAGAGACACAGGAGAGAGACAGACAGAGAGACACAGGAGAGAGACAGAGAGACACAGGAGAGAGACAGACAGAGAGACACAGGAGAGAGACAGAGAGACACAGGAGAGAGACAGGCAGAGAGACTGCGTCTAACCCTTCTAATAATAATAATAATAATAATGATAATAATAATAATAATAATAATAATGATAATAATAATGATAATGATAATGATGTAGAAGACAGAGTACGGTGATGAAGGAGGACTCGTGGGAACATACTGATAAACTTTATTAGAAACCGAGAGCAGTTCAGAGTCACACCGTCCAACATGGCTTCTGTTCTGGGTCGGGTTATTTACAGTCGCCGCTCTCTAACCGCCGCTAGCAAAACGCCACGTAGAAAACCCAACATCGGAGGAGTTCATCATACAAACAGGCTTAAAAAATATTATAAATCATTCTTTACAGGCGTGGAAAACTTCTCAGATACATGGTTCTCTATTCTCTCTTCTTACTCCAAGCTTTATGTACAAAAACACAGAAAACGTTTCGGGAGACGAAAAAAACCTGCCGTCTGTTCCACGCCGCACACGGGAAACCACAGAAGAAGAGTAGAGGGAGGGTGGGGGGGTGGGGGGGGGGAGCAGAAGAAGAAACTAAATGTGTGGAAGATTAAATCCGTCAGGTTTTTAGTAAACGATGAGAAAAGAAAAAGAAACACTCACGGTCTAAAAATATGAGTCAACTTTCAGAAATCAGGAAGTTAGAAACTGAAGCCGCTTTACAACTGTTCAGCATCAGTCAGACTCAGGTTATTATTCTAAGAGTCTGACAACATTATGGGATGGATCCCTACAGAGATAGACCTTTTAGTTAAAGAGTAAGATCCTTTTAGTTTAACATCAAACAGTCCCGAAATCACCATCACCAAACTCCACCAGACTCCATGTAAATAATCAGGACTTTTAGCGTGTATAGAGCCAGCATATCTCCACCAGACTCCATGTAAATAATCAGGACTTTTAGCGTGTATAGAGCCAGCATATCTCCACCAGACTCCATGTAAATAATCAGGACTTTTAGCGTGTATAGAGCCAGCATATCTCAAACTCCATGTAAATAATCAGGACTTTTAGCGTGTATAGAACAGCATTCTCCACCAGACTCCATGTAAATAATCAGGACTTTTAGCGTGTATAGAGCCAGCATATCTCCACATGTAAATGGGTGAATTAAGGGTTTATTTCAACCAAACCAGAGTGGTGATTGTTGGAACAGTGGAAAGATGAACCAAGACGGCTTTTGATAGTTTTATTTAGTTTCTGTCCACTTTGAATGAAGTGTGTTTTACGATGATAAAAGTCCTGATTATTTACATGGAGTCTGGTGGAGTTTGGTGATGGTGATTTCGGGGCTGTTTCATGTTAAACTAAAAGGATCTTACTCTTTAACTAAAAGCTCTATCTCTGTAGGGATCCATCCCATAATGTTGTCGGACTCTTAGAGAAACAGAAACGTTCGTTAACCTTTAAACCCAAATTCAAAATGACAAAGTCTTAAATTAAAAGAAGAAGAAATAAAGGGCGACTTTGTAAACATTCTCATTTCATTTGGACTCAGATTAACATTCCTAGAAGCAGAAATTGTAATTTTAATTTGTTTTTTTATTTTGTTTTTTTTTTTAAATCAAACTTTTAGGATTAAAATGTAAATTTCGCTGAGTCATAACCGAGAGATTTTAAATCTAATTATGAGACAAAGTCTAAACTATGAGATTACATTTTAAAAAGTTAACGGCTTTTTAAAATCAAAGTTTTGGGGTATTTTCTGGACGGAAATAATCTTCCAAACAAACATTAAAAACCTTCTGCGTTCACTAACTGAATAAATAACATTTCTCTCCGTCTGTGACATCACAATCTCCGTCTGTGACATCACAAGCTTTAGACTTTTTTTATTTAAATTTTTTTTTTTTTTTTTTAATTTGAATGTTTATTTTTATTAAAATAAAAACTCTGATTTCATATAAAAAAAGATTCACAGCACGAAGTCGGGAAACTCTTTTTTTTTATCTTTTCGGTTTTCTTAAAAAAAAAGAAAGAAAGAAAGAAAGTAAATTTGCATAAAGATGTTTGTGCTGCTTCGGGAAGTTAAACCAGTGACCCCCAAAAAACAACTGCTCACTGGAAATAAGGGAACCGAGGAAGGAAGGAAGGAAGGAAGGAAGGAAGGAAGGAAGGAAGGGAGGGAGGGAAGGAGGGAAGAAGGAAAGAGGGAAGGAAGGAGGGAAGGGAGGAAGGAAACAAGGAAGATAGGAAGGAAGGAAGGAAGGGAGGGAGGGAGGGAAGGAGGAAGGAAGGGAAAGAGGAAGGAAGGGAGGAGGGAGGGAAGGAGGAAGGAAGGGAAGGAGGAAGGAAGGGAGGGAGGGAGGAAGGAAGGAAGGAGGAAAGGAAGGAAGGGAGGGAGGGAAGGGAGGGAGGGAGGGAGGGAGGAAGGAAGGAAGGAAGGAAGGAAGGAAGGGAGGAAGGGAGTAAAGTTTTCTGCGGTGGTTGAACAGACGGCAGGTATTTTTCTCCTGAAACAGGAAATCAGTCTGCCGGGGGAAGTTCATTAGTTTTTTCCCATCATGCCCTCAGAGCTGTCGGAGTGGGCGGAGTCTGTGGTTGGTAGGGGGCGTGGCTTGTCGGTGGGCGTGTCATCACCTGCACTCCACAGCCACGGTGTTCTGCGCGGGCGAAGCCGAGGACGGACTCATGGCCGT
>NC_053131.1:35154826-35164826 GCF_010015445.1 Perca fluviatilis
GCTAACGTTAAACAGTGTAAAGTGTGACTGGATTTCACTGTGGAGGACTTCAACAGGATGTAACAGTCTGCTCAGCAGCGCAGCAGCAGCTGCTGTAGTTGGAATTCATAGATATACAGTAGTAGTACTAGTAGTACTAGTAGTACTACTAGTACTATGTTTATATGGTCGGAGTTAAACAACACAGACGGTGCGTTCGCTTGCAGCTGCCGTCGTCGGAATTAAACAACACACACGGTGCGTTCACTTAAAACAGGTAGCCTCGTGGTGCATTCACAGTAATTGTAAAATACCCTTTTCCCATCTGGGGTTCAACAGCAATATACTGGTGAAATAAGTTATTGTTATTGTTATAGTTATTACATTATTATTAAATCTTTAATTTTGACCATGGCCTTAGCAATAAACAAGTCACTGACTGTTGTTTACTACCCTTGTTTTTTTTCTTATTTTTTTTTTTACTTTATTGAAAAGTACCCGATTCAGGCACCGGAACCGTTTTAAAAGTATCGATTTAGCACCGGAACCGAAAAAAAACCAAACGATACCCAACCCTACTCAAGTTAAACTCTTCCACTCGTTTCCTGTTTCCTGTCTCAAGTTAAACTCTTCCACTTGTTTCCTGTTTCCTGTCTCAAGTTAAACTCTTCCACTCGTTTCCTGTTTCCTGTCTCAAGATAAACTCTTCCACTCGTTTCCTGTTTCCTGTCTCAAGTTAAACTCTTCCACTCGTTTCCTGTTTCCTGTCTCAAGTTAAACTCCTGCCCGTGTCTCGGAGAGAACAGCAGACCAATACGCTTGTGGTGTGCTTGGGCAACTCTGGGTTCAGGTCTGGCCCCATGGGGCTGCAGGGCCAGGGATCGAACCACCAGCCTCCAGATTGGCAGGCAACCGCTCTACCACTGAGCCACAGCCACACCTATGTGTGTGTGTGTGTTACTGTGTGTATGTGTGTGTTACTGTGTGTGTGTGTGTGTGTTACTGTGTGTGTGTGTGCGTATTCTGTGTGTGTTACTGTGCGTGTTACTGTGTGTTACTGTGTGTGTGCGTGTTACTGTGTGTGTTACTTGTGTGTTACTGTGTTACTGTGTGTGTGCGTGTTACTGTGTGTGTTACTGTGTGGTGCACTGTATGTGTGTGTTACGTGTTATGTGTGTGTTACGTGTGTATGGGTGTATTGTGTGTTACTGTGTGTGTGTGTGTGTGTGTGTGGTACTGTGTTCTTGTGTGTGTTACTTGTGTGTGTTACTGTGTGTGTGTTGATTTGTGTGTTACTGTGTGTTGTTATGTGTGTGTGTGTTACTGTGTGTGTGTCGTGTTACTGTGTGTGTGTGTGTGTGCGTGTTACTGTGTGTGTGTGTGTGTGTGTTACCGTGTGTGTGTGTGTTATTGTGTGGCGTGTGTGTGTGTGTGTGTGTGTGTGTGTGTGTGTGTGTGTGGTGTGTGTGTGTGTGTGTGTGTGTGGTCGTGTGTGTGTGTGTGTGTGTGTGTGTGTGTGTGTGTGTGTGTGTGTGTGTGTGTGTGTGTGTGTGTGTGTGTGTGTGTGTGTGTGTGTGTGTGTCTCACCTCTGTCCTTGGCGTCCTGCAGTGACAGCAGCGATGTGGACGATGACGAGGCGCTGCCATCAAAGCCAGGACTGGAGTCTCCTTCCTGCTCGGCCCTGGCCGGTCCCCGGTCCTCCTCCTCGCCGCTGGGGACCGGCAGGAAGGGGGGGGGCAGTGGGGAGACGTTGAGGATGGGGGGCAGCAGGGGGGGAGGGGGCGGCTGAGACTCCCTCATCATCAGCAGCAGCTGCTCCGGCGCCGTGCACAACTTCTCCTTCTCATCCGGCTCGTCCAGGTCCACCTCGTGGCAGACCAGCGCCTCTGGGCCCAGCTCAGGCTCCAGGTCCTCAGCGGGGGAGGGCTCCGGGGCCGCCGCCGTTGGCTCTGCCAGCTCGGCCAGGGCCGCCGCCGCCGCCGCCGGGGCCGACACCCGGTCCGCCAGGGCAGGGGGGGGCGTCCCAGCATCAGACCTGAAAAGATTCATCCATTAGGTTTATTTCCATCCTTTTCCTCCTTTCTTTTATCCTACTTTCATTCCCTCCGTACACACTTACTTTAACACTTAAACAACAAACATAAAGTGCAGAGCTGCGAAGATTAATCTCCAACTATTCTGATAATCATGAATCAGTCCGATTCATTTTTTAAGATAGAATACTTCAGATACAGTATTAGGGGACCACTAAGGCCTATATAAAAGAGACTTCAGATACAGTATTAGGGGACCACTAAGGTCTATATAAAAGAGACTTCAGATACAGTATTAGGGGACCACTAAGGCCTATATAAAAGACTTCAGATACAGTATTAGGGGACCACTAAGATCTATATAAAAGAGACTTCAGATACAGTATTAGGGGACCACTAAGGTCTATATAAAAGAGACTTGAGATACAGTATTAGGGGACCACTAAGGTCTATATAAAAGAGACTTGAGATACAGTATTAGGGGACCACTAAGGTCTATATAAAAGAGACTTGAGATACAGTATTAGGGGACCACTAAGGTCTATATAAAAGAGACTTCAGATACAGTATTAGGGGACCACTAAGGTCTATATAAAGAGACTTCAGATACAGTATTAGGGGACCACTAAGGTCTATATAAAGAGACTTCAGATACAGTATTAGGGGACCACTAAGGTCTATATAAAAGAGACTTCAGATACAGTATTAGGGGACCACTAAGGTCTATATAAAGAGACTTCAGATACAGTATTAGGGGACCACTAAGGTCTATATAAAAGCATCCCAAGAGCAGCATGTCATGGGACCTTTAAAGCACCAATAGTCAACCATACAATATCGACATCGAGGTATTTGGTCAAAAATATCGTGATATTTGGTTTTCTCTACATCGCCCAGTCCTAACAGATTTTCTGACATTTTAGAGACCAAACAACTAATCCTTCTTTCAGGAAACAAGCGAATAAGTAAGTCACAGCCTTACCCAGCATGCATCTCTGTCTCCTTGGGGGCTGCGCCTGTCAGCCGCTCCTCTGACGCCTCCCTCGGCGTCTCCTCGGCGAGGCGAGGCCGGTCCTCTGCCTTCGCCCCTCCCTCGCTCCTCCTCTCCCTGACAGGCGACGCCAGAGTTTCCTCCTGCTTCCTGTCGGGTCGGAGCTTCTTGTCCGGCGTGCGCTGCTCGGCTGCTTTACGTTTCAGAGCGGCGCCGCTCCTCTGCTCGGGCGCCGGCGCGGCCTCCTCCTCTTCCTCGGAGGCGGAGTCTGTGTCCGAGCTGGCGGGGGCCGCGGGGGGGGCCGCGGGCTCGGGGGGGGGCAGGCGCTGCGTGGGGAGGCAGTGGAGGACGACCATGGGCTCGTCCTGTCTCTTCAGGACGCCGCGCGGAGGAGACGCCACGCCGGCGGCGCTGCAGAGGGGGATTCTGGGAGGAGTCTCGGAGCCCGTCCCCTGCAGGATGGCTCTGCGACTAGGGCTGCTCGATTATGGAAAAAATATAATCACGATTATTTAGGTCAATATTGAAATCACGATAATTTAACACGATTAAAGATGTTGCAATTATTAAAAAACAGTGTAAAAAGTTAAATAAATCAACAGTAAAGTTGTAAGTTGAGAGTGAGACAGTAGAGTTGAGAATGAGACAGTAGAGTTGAGAGTGAGACTGTGTTGAGAGTGAGACAGTAGAGTTGAGAGTGAGACAGTAGAGTTGAGAATGAGACAGTAGAGTTGAGAATGAGACAGTAGAGTTGAGAATGAGACAGTAGAGTTGAGAGTGAGACTGTGTTGAGAGTGAGACAGTAGAGTTGAGAGTGAGACAGTCGAGTTGAGAGTGAGAGTGAGACTGTTGAGAGTGAGACAGTAGAGTTGAGAGTGAGACTGTGTGTTGACAGTGAAGACAGTAGAGTTGAGAGTGAGACAGTAGAGTTGAGAGTGAGACTGTAGAGTTGAGAGTGAGACTGTGTTGAGAGTGAGACAGTAGAGTTGAGAGTGAGACAGTAGAGGTGAGAGTGAGACAGTAGAGTTGAGAGTGAGACTGTGTTGAGAGTGAGACAGTAGAGTTGAGAGTGAGACTGTGTTGAGAGTGAGACAGTAGAGTTGAGAGTGAGACTGTGTGTTGACAGTGAAGACAGTAGAGTTGAGAGTGAGACAGTAGAGTTGAGAGTGAGAGTGAGACTGTGTTGAGAGTGAGACAGTAGAGTTGAGAGTGAGAGTGAGACTGTGTTCAGAGTGAGACAGTAGAGTTGAGAGTGAGACTGTGTGTTGACAGTGAAGACAGTAGAGTTGAGAGTGAGACAGTAGAGTTGAGAGTGAGACAGTAGAGTGAGAGGGAGAGACTGTGTTGAGAGTAAGACAGTAGAGTTGAGAGTGAGAGAGACTGTGTTGAGAGTGAGACAGTAGAGTTGAGAGTGAGACAGTAGAGTTGAGAGTGAGACTGTTGAGAGTGAGACAGAAGAGTTGAGAGTGAGACAATAGAGTTGAGAGTGAGAGTGAGACTGTGTTGAGAGTGAGACAGTAGAGTTGAGAGTGAGACTGTGTGTTGACAGTGAAGACAGTAGAGTTGAGAGTGAGACAGTAGAGTTGAGAGTGAGACTGTGTTGAGAGTGAGACTGTGTTGAGAGTGAGACAGTAGAGTTGAGAGTGAGACAGTAGAGTTGAGAGTGAGACTGTGTTGAGAGTGAGACAGTAGAGTTGAGAGTGAGACTGTGTGTTGACAGTGAAGACAGTAGAGTTGAGAGTGAGACTGTAGAGTTGACAGTGAAGACTGTAGAGTAGAGAGTGAGACAGTAGAGTTGAGAGTGAGACAGTAGAGTAGAGAGTGAGACAGTAGAGTAGAGAGTGAGACAGTAGAGTAGAGAGTGAGACTGTGTTGAGAGTAAGACAGTAGAGTTGAGAGTGAGACAGTAGAGTTGAGAGTGAAAGTGAGACTGTGTTGAGAGTGAGACAGTAGAGTTGAGAGTGAGAGTGAGACTGTGTTGAGAGTGACACAGTAGAGTTGAGAGTGAGACTGTGTTGAGAGTGAGACAGTAGAGTAGAGAGTGAGACAGTAGAGTTGAGAGTGAGACAGTAGAGTAGAGAGTAAGACAGTAGAGTTGAGAGTGAGACAGTAGAGTTGAGAGTGAGACTGTGTTGAGAGTGAGACAGTAGAGTTGAGAGTGAGACAGTAGAGTAGAGAGTGATAGAGCTGCTCCCTCTTAATGGACTAATCAGTGGTTTTGGTCTTAGTCAGCTTAGATCTCTGTAGTCCATTAGTCATGTCTGATGCTGTTTTCATGCTGAATGACTTATTACCAAGAAACATACGAGCTCATCTCTGGTAAACACAAGAATTAAGGGTTGACCTTTGACCTCACAGATATCACCGTGAAACCTACTTTGATTACTTTCATTAAGGCAGTTATTTGTTGTATTACACGTTCTCTGAAATGTGTTTAAATATGCAAAGGAGGCGTTATCTTATTCAATATATGCATCCTTTTAGCATGACTCTTAGTGGAGAAACTCGATTAAATCAACTAATCGGTACAGTTGAATGAGTGTTAGTCAACTAAGAAGTTCTTCAATCGAGCACAGCCCTAAAAAACAGCAGAAAAAGTTAAATAAATCAACAGTAAACATCACATACAGCTGTGAGCTTTACTTTAATACTTGTCCTATTGAAACTTTATTTTAACAAAAGAGAAAATCAGAGTTTACTGCAAAGCGTAATGAGCTAAATAATAGTTTCTCTAGATTATTCTGTTTCTGAGATCACTGGGAGCCGAAATCATCATCACGATTATATTTAGATTAATTGCAGAGCCCTACCTGCGACCTTTGACCCTGGGGGAGGACAGCGGCGTGGACATTGGCGTGGACATTGGCGTGGACAGCGGCGTGGACTGGCTGTCCTTGTCCTCTGCAGCCGGGCGCGGTGGCGAGGACAGACGCTTCTCAGGGGACGTCTTTTTGGCGTGGGGGGGAGGCAGCGGCGTCCTGCAGGGGGTCGCCACGGCGACAGCGGCGAGCGCTTCCTGTCCCGGAGACGTCTCGTTGGTCGCCTCGGGAACACACGCCTTCTTCGCGACTCGCTCTGGCGCCGTGGACGTTTTAGTCTCCTCGTCGAGGTGAACGAGCAGCAAGGCGGCTTCCACCGCAGGCTCCGCCCCCTGCTCCGCCTCCTCCTCCTCTGATTGGCTCAGGGGTTTGTCAGGTTTCTCCAGAGGCATGCTGGGACGCGGTGGTGTCGCGGCGACAGGCGACTCCGAGACGGGAACGCCGTCGTTAGCGCCGTCGTCGTTACCAGCTGTTGGGACATCAGCGACCTCACTCGGCTCCTCCTCTTCCTCCTTTACCTCCTCCTCTTCCTCCTTCTCCTCTTCTTCTTCTTCTTCTTCCTCCTTTTCCTCCTCCTTCTCCTCTTTCTCCTCCTCCTCTTCCTCCTTCACCTCCTTCACCTCCTCCTCCTCCTCTTCCTCTTGGCAGGGCGGGGCTTCACTCCTCCCTTGCCATGGCGAAGGCTTCTTCTCAGGCGTGTCTCCTGAGTCGCTGTCCTCTGACGAGTTCCCAGAATCCTCTGCGTGGAGACAGAGCAGTGGGTTGGTTAGTGGGGGATCAATACACAGACGCCAAGTATGGATCTATTATCATATATAATATATATATAATATATATTATCATATATAATATATATATAATATATATTATATATATATATAATATATATATATATAATATATATTATATATATATTATATATATACAATATATATATATAATATATATTATATATGTGTTGGTCAGTCTGTCTGCTTGATAATCTGATTTTGCAGCAATACAACTGAAGTAAGAGGAACAAACAGAGAAATGTGTCTTTTTAGATAAAACAGATGTTGACAAAGTTTCCTTTTGGGGACATCAGTTGAAATTGGGAAAAATCTGAAGTTGGGAAAAAGTTAATACATTGCAATATATCGCAGAATATTGCAGTGTGTTTAAAATCGCAATAATATCGTATCGTGACATAAGTATCGTGATGAGTATGTGATTTTTGTTGTATATTGATCATAGTACGGTAGTTCGATGTTATTGAACGTGATGATATATATAATAGTCTATTATGATATGAGCGATAAGTATCGTGATTATGTTTTGTTTGTACGTTATAAGTATCGGAGATATGTATCGTAGTGTATGAGTCTAAGTATCGTGATGATATCGTGTGGATGTATCATGACGTATGTATCGTGACATGAGTATCGTGATGATATCGTAGCGTGATGATATCATAGCGTGATGATATTGTAGCGTGATATATCGTAGCGTGATATATCGTAGCGTGACATAAGTATCGTGATATATCGTATCGTGACATAAGTGCCGCAATGATATCGTACCGTGACATAAGTATCGCGATGATATCGTACCGTGACATAAGTATCGTGATGATATCGTACCGTGACATAAGTATCGCGATGATATCGTACCGTGACATAAGTATCGGATGATATCGATCGTATAGTACCGTGATATATCGTCGTGACATAAGTATCGCGATGATATCGTAGCGTGACATAAGTATCGTGATATACGTAGCGTGACATAAGTGCCGCGATGATATCGTAGCGTGACATAAGTATCGCGATGATATCGTAGCGTGACATAAGTATCGTGATGATATCGTATCGTGACATAAGTATCGTGATGATATCGTATTGTGATGATATTGTATCATGACATGAGTATCGTATCGTGACATGAGTATCGTGATGATATCGTAGCGTGATGATATCATAGCGTGATGATATTGTAGCGTGATATATCGTAGCGTATATACGTAGCGTACATATATCGTGTAGATTAATTAGATAACAAATAGTAATGGGATATGTGGTCATAGTACGATATCTCAAGTATATCGTGAATAAAGATATGTATGGATCGTAACGATTAGTATCTTTCGATCTGATGTAGCGTGCTATCGTGATATATCGTGTCGTGACATAGTGCGCAGAAGTGCCGTACACAATGCATATTCGTGCTCATAGTATCGTGATGATATACCTAGTATCGTGATATATCGTATCGTGATAAGTATTGATGATATGTTATATCGTGGACATAAGTATCGTGATGATATCGTATCGTGACATGGGTATCGTAATAATATCGTATCGTGACATAAGTATCGTGATGATATCGTATCGTGACATGGGTATCGTGATAATATCGTATCGTGAGGCCTCTGGTGATTCCCACTCCTATTGGTTAGTTACGTCTCTCTAAAACATGCGGTGATGAAACAGGAAGTGTTCTCACCGTTGGACGCTCTGTCTGAGTCGTACATCCCCGATGTTCTCCTGGTTCTCCTGCGAGGCGTGTCTGCAGGGAGACCACACGTCAAACATCGGTCGCGTTTACACCACTTATGCTATCACACTAACAAGCTAAGAATACACAAGAAAGCACCCTTAAAGGTAGGGCTGGGCAATATATCGCTATTTATATATATATATATATATATATATATATATATATATATATATATATATATATATATAAATATATATATATATATGAGACTAGACATCGTCCTAGATTTTGGATATCATAATATGACATAAGTGTCTGTTCCTGGTTTTAAAGGCTGCATTACAGTAAAGTGATGTCATGTTCTGACCTCACCAGACTGTTTCACCTTTACCCTCTTACTCATTATATCCTCATTACTGATGATTATTGATCTAAAATCTCAGTGTGAAGATATTTTGTTAAAGCACCGATAGTCAACACTACAATATCGCCGCAATATCGATATCGAGGTATTTGGTCAAGAATATGGTGATATCTGATTTTCTCCATATCGCCCAGCCCTACTTAAAGGTCTTAACACGGTATTTATTTTAAACATTACGGTATTTATTTAATCCAACAAAAAAGGACAAAAAAGTATGTAATACTTTGTCAACAAAACCCTAAACTTTTAAGGCCTTATTTTTTAATTTAAAAGGTGCTGTAGGTAGGATTGTGAAGATCCAGGACTTAGCCAAAACATTTGAACATCAACAACTACTTAGTCCCTCCCCCACTTCCTGCTAAAGCCCAAAACGGTCTCCTAAGCCCGTCCCCCCACAAGGGAGAATGAATGTGTGTGCATGTGATTGACACGCAGTTAGACACCCCCCTGGCCCTGACTGGTGCATCTGAACAGTTAGACACCCCTGGCTGATTGGTGCATCTGAACAGTTAGACACCCCCCCTGGCCCTGATTGGTGCATCTGAACAGTTAGACACCCCCCCTGGCCCTGATTGGTGCATCTGAACAGTTAGACACCCCCCCTGGCCCTGATTGGTGCATCTGAACAGGGAGCGGTGGATTTTTGAAAAGGCTGTAGGTGGAGCCAGAGGAGCTGGATTTCTTTTAAAATGACCTGCTTCATGTAGTTCTACTGGAACATAGGGTCAGTTTCAGCAGATATGACACAAAGGTAGTTTTCTAAGGCTTACCTGCTGCACCTTTAATGTCAGACTTTAAAACCCTGCAGGTATCCTGACTAACAGTTTGAGCGATACAGATTCTCCGCTGAGGGAAAATGTAAAAAATGCAGACAGATCGGATCTGTTCACTCTCTAAACTCTCCCTCCCTCCGAAGAGAAGCTCTTACAGTTCTGGCCCAGAGGTCCGGGAAGCTTTTTATACCAGAATTCAATCTGAAACTGTAAACATAAACTGGCGGTCTAGCCCGGTTAAAAGAGCGCCACATGCGTGACGTTGAAAACAAACGCTTGTAAACTAAGTTTTCAGAAACCACATCAGTGGACCCTGCAGGTCTGAGCGCGCAGGCCGGTTACACACTGGAAGCGTCGCGCGAGCGTGTCAGCCGCGTGGCGTGTCCGTTTATATTTGGGCTCCCATGTTAACAGGTCAGAGCGTACACGCTGCCGGCGAGACGCCAGCGTGTTGGAAGCGTTTCCAGGCAACATAGAATAGGAATAGAATTTATATGTCGTTTAG
>NC_053131.1:35174826-35179826 GCF_010015445.1 Perca fluviatilis
GTGTGTGCGTGCGTGTCTGACGTGCAGACAGCAGAGGAACAGAAGAAAGTAGCTGCAGCTTCACCAAAATGAAGACTAGAACACTAGAACTACTTTGGTACAAACATTCAGCCGCCATGTGGCAGAAATCCCTCTGAGATTTACTCACAAAACCAGAAACTGTTATCCACGTTTGGCGCTTGGCGAGTGTTAATCTTGGACCCTGTCTGTAGATGGGGGGGTTCAGAAGCTTACCTGTCTGTCTGTCTGCCTGTCTGTCCAGCCGGAGGAGGAGCAGGATCCAGAGGAGAGAGATCACTTCCTGCAGCAGCTCTACAAGTTCATGGAGGACAGAGGTGAGACCGTCTGTCTGTCTGTCTGCCTGCAAACTAATGATATAACCAAAACACTTTTTTAGCAATAAAGGGGAGTCAGCCCCCCAGGACGTTCACACAGCTTTGAAGCAAATTGAACATAGTGTCCAAAGAAATGGTGGAACTACAACTCCCAGCCTGTCAGGTGATTTCCCTCTGGCCCAAATACACGTCCCCCCTCAGACTTACATAGAGAGAGAGATGTCTGTAAATCAGTGGAGACATTTCTTCCAATCATCCCAACCAGGGCTTGACATGAACTTTTCTGCTCACCAGCCACTCTGGCTAATTGGTTTCCAAAGCTGGCCCCGCCCTCGGTTATATGGGCCTATATGCTGCCTGCCAAAGTGGATGGTAACAAACTGACCGTGGTACCTGCTACTGCCAGATTTGACCCTAAAAATCAGGCAGTGGTAAATGGGTGCTAACGTCAAGCCCTGGTCACAACCCCATCCCCGCCAAAATCGTTAGCAGAGCGCTAAACAGGAAGTAGCCGGTGATGGTTGGTTCTAACGTCATGTCTGTCTGTCTGTCCATCAGGGACTCCCATCAACAAGCCTCCAGTGTTGGGTTACAAAGACCTGAACCTCTTCAAGCTCTTCAGACTCGTGTATCTCCTAGGAGGCTGCCACAAGGTGAGGGTCTGTGTCTGTCTCTGTCTGTCTGTCTGTCTGTCTGTCTGTCTGTCTGTCTGTGTCTCCCCCTAGAGCCTAATGATCATCTGTTGTTGTTGTTGTTGTTGTTGTTTCAGATTGAGTCTGGGACCGTGTGGAAGCAGGTCTACATGGATCTGGGGATCCCCGTCCTGAACTCCGCTGCGTCTTACAATGTCAAGACGGCCTATAAGAAGTACGTGAACACACCGGTTTACCATCAGTGTTTGTTGATATATTTACCTAAAATTGTTGTGGAAGTATAAAGCAATACAAATGTCTCCCAGAAGTTAAGGAGAAAACACAAGACTTTCACCCCGGAAACAGGTGTTCACGTCCTGAAGAAGTTAAGGAGAAAACACAAGACTTTCACCCAGGAAACAGGTGTTCATGTCCTGAAGAAGTTAAGGAGAAAACACAAGACTTTCACCCAGGAAACAGGTGTTCATGTCCTGAAGAAGTTAAGGAGAAAACACAAGACTTTCACCCAGGAAACAGGTGTTCATGTCCTGAAGAAGTTAAGGAGAAAACACAAGACTTTCACCCAGGAAACAGGTGTTCATGTCCTGAAGAAGTTAAGGAGAAAACACAAGACTTTCACCCAGGAAACAGGTGTTCATGTCCTGAAGAAGTTAAGGAGAAAACACAAGACTTTCACCCAGGAAACAGGTGTTCACGTCATGAAGAAGTTAAGGAGAAAACACAAGACTTTCACCCAGGAAACAGGTGTTCACGTCATGAAGAAGTTAAGGAGAAAACACAAGACTTTCACCCAGGAAACAGGTGTTCACGTCATGAAGAAGTTAAGGAGAAAACACAAGACTTTCACCCAGGAAACAGGTGTTCATGTCATGAAGAAGTTAAGGAGAAAACACAAGACTTTCACCCAGGAAACAGGTGTTCATGTCCTGAAGAAGTTAAGGAGAAAACACAAGACTTTCACCCAGGAAACAGGTGTTCACGTCATGAAGAAGTTAAGGAGAAAACACAAGACTTTCACCCAGGAAACAGGTGTTCACGTCATGAAGAAGTTAAGGAGAAAACACAAGACTTTCACCCAGGAAACAGGTGTTCACGTCATGAAGAAGTTAAGGAGAAAACACAAGACTTTCACCCAGGAAACAGGTGTTAATGTGCTGAAGAAGTTAAGGAGAAAACACAAGACTTTCACCCAGGAAACAGGTGTTCACGTCATGAAGAAGTTAAGGAGAAAACACAAGACTTTCACCCAGGAAACAGGTGTTCACGTCATGAAGAAGTTAAGGAGAAAACACAAGACTTTCACCCAGGAAACAGGTGTTAATGTGCTGAAGAAGTTAAGGAGAAAACACAAGACTTTCACCCAGGAAACAGGTGTTCACGTCATGAAGAAGTTAAGGAGAAAACACAAGACTTTCACCCAGGAAACAGGTGTTCATGTCATGAAGAAGTTAAGGAGAAAACACAAGACTTAGACCCAGGAAACAGGTGTTCATGTCCTGAAGAAGTTAAGGAGAAAACACAAGACTTTCACCCAGGAAACAGGTGTTCACGTCATGAAGAAGTTAAGGAGAAAACACAAGACTTTCACCCAGGAAACAGGTGTTCACGTCATGAAGAAGTTAAGGAGAAAACACAAGACTTTCACCCAGGAAACAGGTGTTCACGTCATGAAGAAGTTAAGGAGAAAACACAAGACTTTCACCCAGGAAACAGGTGTTAATGTGCTGAAGAAGTTAAGGAGAAAACACAAGACTTTCACCCAGGAAACAGGTGATCATGTCCTGAAGAAGTTAAGGAGAAAACACAAGACGTAGACCCAGGAAACAGGTGTTCATGTCCTGAAGAAGTTAAGGAGAAAACACAAGACGTAGACCCAGGAAACAGGTGTTCATGTCCCAGGAGTATTTTAACTTAACAAGTTAAAATACTCCCTTAACTGTCATGTGACCAGTCTTCAGCTCGAATCGTTTCGGTATTTGGTGAATTAATCTGCTTTTTAATAATAGTAGGAAGGCTTTCCTCTGTGTACACAGATCCTACACTCGTAGAATTTAGTGAAGAACTTGAAGAAATTTTCCTTTGTGTCTTCAGGTACCTGTACGGTTTCGAGGAGTACTGCCGCTCCGCCTGCATCACCTTCAGGACCATCCATCACAACAACCCACGCTCTCCCAACGCGCCAGCCAATCAGAAGCAGGAGAAGCCCTCCGCGCTGCCGGCGAGGGCGGAGCCTGTAGATGACAAGCAGGAGAAGGCGGAGTCAGAGAGCGAGAGCGAGAAGGAGGAGGTGAAGGAGAGACACTCGTCCCCGAGGGTGAGAAGACACTTTAAACTTTAATCCGTTCAGTTTAAGAACAGAACACCGTTAATGTTTTTGTGTTGAAATAACGTTTGATGCTTCCACTGGTGTCTAGCGCTGTCCGAACACAGTTGTTGAGCTTTTAACTCTCCTGTTGGCCTCGGGTCAGATTTGATGTTGGAAAAAGCTACAAAAACATTTCTTTTTTTAAACCCACCAGACTCCATGTAAATAATCAGGACTTTTAGAGTGTATAGAGCCTGCATATCTCCACCAGACTCCATGTAAATAATCAGGACTTTTAGCTTGTATAGAGCCAGCATATCTCCACCAGACTCCATGTAAATAATCAGGACTTTTAGCTTGTATAGAGCCAGCATATCTCCACCAGACTCCATGTAAATAATCAGGACTTTTAACCGTGTATAGAGCCAGTATATCTCCACCAGACTCCATGTAAATAATCAGGACTTTTAAGCGTGTATAGAGCCAGTATATCTCCACCAGACTCCATGTAAATAATCAGGACTTTTAGCGTGTATAGAGCCAGCATATCTCCACCAGACTCCATGTAAATAATCAGGACTTTTAGCGTGTATAGAGCCAGCATATCTCCACCAGACTCCATGTAAATAATCAGGACTTTTAGCGTGTATAGAGCCAGCATATCTCCACATGTAAATGGGTGAATTAAGGGTTTATTTCAACCAAACCAGAGTGGTGATTGTTGGAACAGTGGAAAGATGAACCAAGACGGCTTTTGATAGTTTTATTTAGTTTCTGTCCACTTTGAATGAAGTGTGTTTTACGATGATAAAAGTCCTGATTATTTACATGGAGTCTGGTGGAGTTTGGTGATGGTGATTTTGGGGCTGTTTCATGTTAAACTAAAAGGTTCTTACTCTTTAACTAAAAGGTCTAGCTCTGTAGGGATCCATCCCATAATGTTGTCAGACACTTAGAATAATAATGTGAGTCTGTCAGCAGCAACAACAGAACTTTTAGTGACTCTAACTGCTGCTGAACATTAGTCCTGTAGGGTTACATTACAGCTTGGTTCTGGTTTAATACTGGACCAGGTTCACAGATTGTTGTTCCATCAGACACTCAGACATGGAGTCCAGGTTGATAGAAAACAGTAGTTACCCTTTAAAAAGTCTACGAAAAGTCTAAATTTCAGGCCTGAATAAATCTCAAGTATTGAGTTCTATGTCTTAAATAATTTCAAACGGCTCTTAATTTTCCTACGTTCATGCAATGCCTCTAATGCTCTTTGAAATGTTCCTGCAGCTTTATAATGTTTGTTTTAATTCTGTGGAGTTTCTTTTGTAGTCCAAATATAATTCTGTGTGTTAGGACTACAAATGGGACCAACATGCATCTTGTATTACAGCCGATCTAGACACCAGTCCTAGAGAAACAGCATGTTGTTTCTCCGTGTGTGTGTCATAGGGGCGGAGGAGGTGTGTGGCGAAGGCGGAGCGAGAGTCTCCCTGCAGACCGGAGAAGGGAGAAGGAGGAGGAGGAGGAGGAGGAGGAGGAGGAGGAGGTGGTGGTGACGAAGACAGGGAGGAGCAGACGGAGGAGCAAACAGAGGAGCAGAGGGAGGAGCAGAGGGAGGAGCAGAGGGAGGGGAGGAGACGCAGCAACAGAAGAATGGACGACTCTGAGAAGGGCTCAGAGGAAGAGGAGGAGGAGGAGGAGGAGGATGAG
>NC_053131.1:35194826-35199826 GCF_010015445.1 Perca fluviatilis
CTGTGTGTGTGTGTGTGTGTGTGTCTCTGAATCTCTGTGTGTGTGTCTCGAATTTGTGTGTGTGTTGTCTCTGAATCTGTGTGTGTTGTGTTTGATTGTGTTGTTGTGTGTCTCTTCGTGTGGGTGTTTGTCTCATCTTGTGTGTGTGTTGTTGTGTGTCTCTTTGGTTGTTGTGTCTCTTGTGTGTGTCTCTCTTTGTCTCTCCATCTTTGTGTGTGTGTCTCTGAATTTGTGTGTGTGTGTGTGTGTGTGTGTTGTGTGTGTGGTTCTCTGAATCTCTGTGTGTGTTGTGTGTGTGTGTGTGTCTCGAATCCTGTGTGTGTGTGTGTGTGTGTGTGTGTGCCCTGAATCTCTGTGTGTGTGTGTGTGTGTGTTCTCTCCATCTCTGTGTGTGTTGTGTGTGTGTGTGTCTCCCTGTGTGTGTGTGTGTGTGTGTGCCCTTTTGTGTGTGTGTGTGTGTGTGTGTGTGTGCCTCCCGTGTGTGTGTGTGTGTGTGTGTGTGTGTGTCTCCCCTGTGTGTGTGTGTGTCTCTCCCGTGTGTGTGTGTGTGTGTGTGTGTGTCTCTGTGTGTGTGTGTCTCTGTGTGTGTGTGTGTGTGCTCTTGTGTGTGTGTGTGTGTCTCTGTGTGTGTGTGTGTTTGTCTCTGTGTGTGTGTGTGTGTGTGTCTCTGTGTGTGTGTGTGTGTGTCTCTGTGTGTGTGTGTGTGTGTGTGTGTGTGTGTGTCTGTGTGTGTGTCTCTGTGTGTGTGTGTGTGTGTCTCTGTGTGTGTGTATATGTGTGTGTGTGTGTGTGTCTCTGTGTGTGTGTGTGTCTGTGTCTCTGTGTGTCTGTGTGTGTCTGTGTGTGTGTGTCTCTTGTGTGTGTGTGTGTGGTCTGTGTGTGTGTGTCTCTGTGTGTGTGTTCTGTGTGTTTGTGTGTGTGTGTGTGTGTGTTTGTGTGTGTGTGTGTGTCTCTGTGTGTCTCTTGGTGTGTGTTGTGTGTGTGTGTGTGTGTGTGTGTGTGTGTCTCTGCTTCTTGTGTGTGTGTGTGTGTGTGTGTGTGTTTTTTTTTTGTTTTGTCTGTTGTGTGTGTGTGTGTGTGTGTGTGTGTGTGTGTGTGTGTGTGTGTGTCTCAGTACCTCAGCTCCCAGACTGGTGTGAATAAGACGAGCAGGGAGGGAGGGAGAGAAGGAGTCGCTGCTCCCGCACCGTGGAAATGAAGCTCTCCGACTGTAAAATTAAATTTCGTGCACGGGAACATCGTTTGAGGAGGCCAACAATCAAAAACAAACGAGAGCGTTGGTTTAAGATTCATTACTAACTAGCCGAGTGTGAGAGTCTCTGTCGTTACAGACCGAGACCAGGACCCAGCTCCCCTCAAGGCCCTTCACCTCCAACTGATTTTTCGGTTATTTTAGACAGAAGCTGTGTTGGAAAATCATTCGTTCACTCAGTATTCCCAATAGACCTTTTTCACAGCACACGTAGTAGTAGTAGTAGTAGTAGTAGTAGTAGTAGTAGTAGTAGTAGCAAAGGTGTTTTTTAACATTAATATTAATTCCCCCAGCCTGCCTATGGTCCCCCAGTGGCTAGAAATGGTGATAGGTGTAAACCGAGCCCTGGGTATCCTGCTCTGCCTTTGAGAAAATGAAAGCTCAGATGGACCAATCAGGAATCTTCTCCTTATGAGGTCACAAGGAGCAAGGTTACCTCCCCTTTCTCTGCTTTGCCCGCCCAGAGAATTTGGCCCCCCATGAGAGAGAGAGACATCATGGTTTTCAAACGAGCAAAGGCCAGTATTAGGGGACCACTAAGGTCTATATAAAAGAGACTTCAGATACAGTATTAGGGGACCACTAAGGTCTATATAAAAGAGACTTCAGATACAGTATTAGGGGACCACTAAGGTCTATATAAAAGAGACTTCAGATACAGTATTAGGGGACCACTAAGGCCTATATAAAAGAGACTTCAGATACAGTATTAGGGGACCACTAAGGCCTATATAAAAGAGACTTCAGATACAGTATTAGGGGACCACTAAGGCCTATATAAAAGAGACTTCAGATACAGTATTAGGGGACCACTAAGGCCTATATAAAAAGAGACTTCAGATACAGTATTAGGGGACCACTCAGACCTATATAAAAAGAGACTTCAGATACAGTATTAGGAGACCACTAAGGTCTATATAAAAGAGACTTCAGATACAGTATTAGGGGACCACTAAGGTCTATATAAAAGAGACTTCAGATACAGTATTAGGGGACCACTAAGGTCTATATAAAAGAGACTTCAGATACAGTATTAGGGGACCACTAAGGTCTATATAAAAGAGACTTCAGATACAGTATTAGGGGACCACTAAGGTCTATATAAAAGAGACTTCAGATACAGTATTAGGGGACCACTATGGTCTATATAAAAGAGACTTCAGATACAGTATTAGGGGACCACTAAGGTCTATATAAAAGCATCCAATGAGCACCATCAGTAATGGGACCATTACTGATGGCTGCATTCCACTTAGGAGAGGTCCTGGTATTAAACCATTACTGATGGCTGCATTCCACTTAGGAGAGGTCCTGGTATTGTGCATGCTGACTCTGAAATATCTTACTGGGACACTTGATGGAACTGAGCCATCGTTAAGGTGATTAATGTCAGCTGTGCTTCTCCTACTATGACGATTCAAAATGTCTGCTGTGAAAAAGGTCAATATAGGGCGCTATTTTAACGAATGAAGACACTCCCCCTGGCCCTGATTGGTGCATCTGAACAGTTAGACACTCCCCCTGGCCCTGATTGGTGCATCTGAACAGTTAGACACTCCCCCTGGCCCTGATTGGTGCATCTGAACAGTTAGACACTCCCCCTGGCCCTGATTGGTGCATCTGAACAGTTAGACACTCCCCCTGGCCCTGATTTGTGTGTGTGTGTGAGAATATAGTTCCCGGTTTGTTTACTGGTTAGAAGATGTCTGTGTCTCATGTTACGTTGCTTTTTGCTGTGACTCTACAAATCACAACATGGAAACAGGAACATGTTGGAGTTATTTTGTCACTTTTGTCACAATTCGGAGCAGTAGGATAGTTGGAACCAGTCACCTGCATGATCTGTGCTAAGCTAAGCTAATGCTGGAGCCTTCAGACAGCATTACAGCACGCACGGAGAGGAGAAGGGTCTGTATGGACTAGTCTAACTCTGGGGGTTACAGTGAGAAGGGTCTGTATGGACTAGTCTAACTCTGGGGTTACAGTGAGAAGGGTATGTATGGACTAGTCTAACTCTGGGGGTTACAGTGAGAAGGGTATGTATGGACTAGTCTAACTCTGGGGGTTACTGTGAGAAGGGTCTGTATGGACTAGTCTAACTCTGGGGTTACAGTGAGAAGGGTCTGTATGGACTAGTCTAACTCTGGGGGTTACTGTGAGAAGGGTATGTATGGACTAGTCTAACTCTGGGGGTTACTGTGAGAAGGGTCTGTATGGACTAGTCTAACTCTGCGGGGTTACAGTGAGAAGGGTATGTATGGACTAGTCTAACTCTGGGGGTTACTGTGAGAAGGGTATGTATGGACTAGTCTAACTCTGGGGGTTACTGTGAGAAGGGTATGTATGGACTAGTCTAACTCTGGGGGTTACAGTGAGAAGGGTCTGTATGGACTAGTCTAACTCTGGGGTTACTGTGAGAAGGGTATGTATGGACTAGTCTAACTCTGGGGGTTACTGTGAGAAGGGTCTGTATGGACTAGTCTAACTCTGGGGGTTACTGTGAGAAGGGTATGTATGGACTAGTCTAACTCGGGGGTTACTGTGAGAAGGGTATGTATGGACTAGTCTAACTCTGGGGGGGTTACTGTGAGAAGGGTATGTATGGACTAGTCTAACTCTGGGGGTTACTGTGAGAAGGGTATGTATGGACTAGTCTAACTCTGGGGGTTACTGTGAGAAGGGTATGTATGGACTAGTCTAACTCTGGGGGTTACTGTGAGAAGGGTATGTATGGACTAGTCTAACTCTGGGGGTTACTGTGAGAAGGGTATGTATGGACTAGTCTAACTCTGGGGGTTACTGTGAGAAGGGGTTTGTATGGACTAGTCTAACTCTGGGGGTTACTGTGAGAAGGGTATGTATGGACTAGTCTAACTCTGGGGTTACTGTGAGAAGGGTATGTATGGACTAGTCTAACTCTGGGGGTTACTGTGAGAAGGGTATGTATGGACTAGTCTAACTCTGGGGGTTACTGTGAGAAGGGTGTGTATGGACTAGTCTAACTCTGGGGGTTACTGTGAGAAGGGTATGTATGGACTAGTCTAACTCTGGGGGTTACTGTGAGAAGGGTATGTATGGACTAGTCTAACTCTGGGGGTTACAGTGAGAAGGGTATGTATGGACTAGTCTAACTCTGGGGGTTACAGTGAGAAGGGTCTGTATGGACTAGTCTAACTCTGGGGTTACTGTGAGAAGGGTCTGTATGGACTAGTCTAACTCTGGGGGTTACAGTGAGAAGGGTCTGTATGGACTAGTCTAACTCTGGGGTTACAGTGAGAAGGGTATGTATGGACTAGTCTAACTCTGGGGTTACTGTGAGAAGGGTATGTATGGACTGGTCTAACTCTGGGGTTACAGTGAGAAGGGTCTGTATGGACTAGTCTAACTCTGGGGGTTACTGTGAGAAGGGTATGTATGGACTAGTCTAACTCTGGGGTTACTGTGAGAAGGGTATGTATGGACTAGTCTAACTCTGGGGTTACAGTGAGAAGGGTCTGTATGGACTAGTCTAACTCTGGGGGTTACTGTGAGAAGGGTATGTATGGACTGGTCTAACTCTGGGGTTTACAGTGAGAAGGGTCTGTATGGACTAGTCTAACTCTGGGGTTACTGTGAGAAGGGTATGTATGGACTGTCTAACTCTGGGGTTACTGTGAGAAGGGTCTGTATGGACTAGTCTAACTCTGGGGGTTACTGTGAGAAGGGTCTGTATGGACTAGTCTAACTCTGGGGGTTACTGTGAGAAGGG
>NC_053131.1:35209826-35217326 GCF_010015445.1 Perca fluviatilis
TTAATGCCACAAAATACACAATTAATGCCAAAAAATACACAATTAAAGCCAAAAAATACACAATTAATGCCAAAAAATACACAATTAATGCCAAAAAAATACAAAAAAATACAAAAAAATACAAAAAAATACAAAAAAATACAAAAAAATACAAAATTAATGCCAAAAAATACACAATTAAAGCCAAAAAATACCAAAAAATACACAATTAATGCCACAAAATACACAATTAATGCCAAAAAATACACAATTAATGCCACAAAATACACAATTAATGCCACAAAATACACAATTAATGCCAAAAAATACACAATTAATGCCACAAAATACACAATTAATGCCAAAAAATACACAATTAAAGCCAAAAATACACAATTAATGCCAAAAAATACACAATTAAAGCCAAAAAATACACAATTAAAGCCAAAAAATACACAATTAATGCCAAAAATACACAATTAAAGCCAAAAAATACCAAAAAATACACAATTAATGCCAAAAAATACACAATTAATGCCAAAAACTCAGGGAAACATGGCAGGAAAAAGTGATGAAATCCTCACGAAGAAGGTCTGAAAACAGCCCAAATGGTGCGTGTGAAGAGCGAGTGAAGGGGGTCTTACCTTGGGTCTCGGGGGTCTCGGAGGTCTCGGGGGTCTCGGGGGTCTCGGGGGTCTCGGGGGTCTCGGAGGTCTGGTCTCAGGCTGCAGGGAACAGCGCTGGAGCCCGTGGCGGTCTGGGGCGGTCTGGGGCGGTCTGGGGCGGCGAGCGGTCTGGGCGGAGACGTGCAGCAGGCCGAGTGCTCCAGGGGTCAAATATGCGCCCGGCATACTTCACACTCGGAGACGCACAATTAACACAGAGGTGATTGCCACGGAGACTGACCTGCAGAGACCCCCTACCTCAGGTCCCCCAGGTCCCCCTGTCTCCACTCTAAAGTGATGTCAGCAGGGGGAGAGGTCAGAAACATTTAAATTAATTCTGTTTTTCACATCATTTTGGTTCATTATTAACACCATACTGTATCTGTCTGTGTCTGTGTGTGTGTCTTTGTGTGTGTCTGTCTGTGAGTCTGTCTGTCTGTGTGTGTGTGTGTCTGTGTGTGTGTGTGTGTCTTTGTGTGTGTGTGTCTGTCTGTGTGTGTGTGTGTGTGTGTGTGTGTCTGTGTGTGTGTGTGTCTGTCTGTGTGTGTCTGTCTGTGAGTCTGTCTATCTGTGTATGTGTCTTTGTATGTGTCTGTCTGTGTCAGTGTGTCTCTGTGTGTGTTTGTGTGAGTCTGTGTCTGTCTGTGTCTGTGTCTCTGTCTGTGTGTGTCTGTGTGTGTGTTTTTTTGTGTGTGTGTGTGTCTCTCTTTTTTTTGTGCGTTTGTCTGTCTGTGTGTGTCTCTCTGTGTGTGTCTGTCTATCTGTGTGTGTGTGTGTCTGGTGTGGGTTCTGTGTGTGTGTGTCTATCTGTGTGTGTGTGTGTTTGTTCTGTTTCTCTGTGTGCTCGTGTGTCTGTTAGATCTGTGTGTGTGTGTGTGTGTGTGTGTGTGTGTGTGTCAGTGTGTGTGTGTATGTGTCGTGTGTTCTGTGTGTGTGTGTCTGATGTGTTGTTTTTTTTTGAGTCTGTCTATCTGTGTATGTGTCAGTGTGTCTCTGTGTTTGTATGTGTCTGTTCTGTCAGTGTGTTTCTGTGTGTGTTTCTGTGAGTCTCTGTCTCACTGTCTGTGTCTGTGTCTCTGTGTGTGTGTCTCTGTGTATGTGTGTGTCTGTGTGTGTGTCTGTCTATCTGTGTGTGTGTGTGTCTGTGTGTGTGTGTGTCTGTGTCTCATACTGTCTCCTAAGCCCCTCCCACACTCAGGGAGCCAATAGGCACGTCAGACAACATGGTCAGTAACTACACACTAACACACTGTTAACTCTACTCACCAACAGTAAGACGATGCTAACTAACACACACACACAGAGACACACACACACACACACACACACACACACAGACACACACACACACACAGACACACACACACACAGAACACACACACACACACAGAGACACACACACACACAGACACACACACACACACACAGAGACACAACACACACAGACACACACACACACACACAGAGAAACACACACACACAGACAGACACCCACAGACAGACACACACACACACAAAGACACACACACAACACACAGACACAGAGACACAACACACAGAGACAGACACACACACACACACAACACACACCACAGACACACACACACACACACAGACACACACACACAGACAGACACAGACACACACACACACACAGATACACACACACACACACACACACACAGACACACACACACACACAGACACACACACACACAGACAGACACAGAGAGACACACACACACACAGACACACACAGAGACACACACAGACACACACAGAGACACACACACACACACACACACACCCCCAACAGTAAAACGATGCTAACTAGCAGGCTACCGTTAAATATTGCGACAAATAGCCTCCGAGATGCTAACGTCTATGAGCTAACGTTAGCGATCTAACAATCACAGATATAGCTAACGGTTCTGAGATGATTTCCATCTTCTGTTATCGTATTTAAAGAGAAAAGTTTATTATTTCACAAATTTCAGTAAGATACGTTACCGTTTAAATCTGAGCATGCTGGTAATTTACATCCTGTAAATGTCCCTAATTTGTTTTTTTTAAGAAGAATGACATCACTATCAGTCAGTCAGTCTGGTTTTTATCAACGTTTGTAAAGAAGAAGAGAACATGGCCTCCCTCCCTCTCTGTGTGTTCTCCTGGAAACAGATGTCATGTAGTCGTACATACGTGTGATTTATCGGTTGGTATATTTCTGTTATAAGTTGGGTTTCAAAGGAGCGGAAACTTTTTCCGGAAACTTTCCACGGAAAAGTTTAGCTGGGGAATTTTGGAAACGTTCAAATTTGGAAACTTTCATGGGAATTAACGAGAAAAAATGGGAATAAATGGGAATTAATGGGAATAAATGGGAATTAATGGAAATAAATGGGAATTAATGGAAATAAATAGGAATTAATGGGAATTAATGGAAATAAATGAAAATTAATGGAAATAAATTGGAATAAATGGGAATAAATGGAAATAAATAGGAATTAATGGAAATAAATGGGAATTAATGGAAATAAATGGGAATAAATGGGAATTAATGGAAATAAATGGGAATAAATGGAAATAATAATTAATAAGAATAATTAATGGAAATAAATGGGAATAAATGGAAATAAATGGGAATAAATGGAAATAAATGGGAATTAATGGAAATAAATGGGAATAAATGGAAATAAATCGGAATAAATGGAAATTAATGGAAATAAATGGAAATAAATGGGAATAAATGGAAATAAATGGGAATAAATGGAAATAAATAGGAATTAATGGAAATAAATGGGAATTAATGGAAATAAATGGAAATAAACAGGAATTAATGGAAATAAATGGAAATAAATGGGAATTAATGGAAATAAATGAAAATAAATGGGAATTAATGGAAATAAATGGGAATTAATGGGAATAAATGGGAATTAATGGGAATAAACTGGATATTTTTAATATTGCTTTCCATGGAAAGTTAAATGTCCCTAATTAGTTTTTTATAAGAAGAATGACATCACTATCAATCACTCAGTCTGGTTTTTATTAACGTTTGTAAAGAAGAAGAGAACATGGCCTCCCTCCCTCTCTGTGTGTTCCCCTGGAAACAGACCTCATGTAGTCGTACATACGTGTGATTTATCGGTTGGTATATTTCTGTTATAAGTTGGGTTTCAAAGGAGCGCAAACTTTTTCCGGAAACTTTCCACGGAAAAGTTTAGCTGGGGAATTTTGGAAACGTTCAAATTTGGAAACTTTCATGGGAATTAACGAGAAAAAATGGAAATAAATGGGAATAAATGGGAATTAATGGGAATAAATGGGAATAAATGGGAATTAATGGGAATAAATGGGAATTAATGGGAATAAATGGGAATTAATGGAAATAAATGGGAATTAATGGGAATAAATGGAAATAAATGGGAATAAATGGGAATTAATGGAAATAAATGGAAATGAATGGGAATTAATGGAAATAAATGGGAATAAATGGGAATTAATGGAAATAAATGGGAATAAATGGAAATAAATGGGAATAAATGGACATAAATGGGAATAAATGGAAATAAATGGAAATAAATGGGAATAAATGGAAATAAATGGAAATAAATGGGAATTAATGGAAATAAATGGGAATAAATGGAAATAAATGGGAATAAATGGGAATAAATGGGAATAAATGGAAATAAATGGGAATAAATGGGAATGAATGGAAATAAATGGAAATAAATGGGAATAAATGGGAATAAACGGGAATTAATGGGAATAAATGGGAATTAATGGAAATAAATGGGAATAAATGGGATTTAATGGAAATAAATGGGAATAAATGGAAATAAATGGGAATAAATTGACATAAATGGGAATAAATGGGAATAAATGGAAATAAATGGGAATAAATGGAAATAAATGGAAATAAATGGGAATTAATGGAAATTAATGGGAATAAAAGGGAATAAATGGAAATTAATGGGAATTAATGGAAATAAATGGGAATGAATGGGAATGAATGGGAATAAATGGAAATAAATGGGAATTAATGGGAATAAATGGGAATAAACGGGAATTAATGGGAATAAATGGGAATTAATGGAAATAAATGGGAATAAATGGGAATTAATGGAAATAAATGGGAATAAATGGAAATAAATGGGAATAAATTGACATAAATGGAAATAAATGGGAATAAATGGAAATAAATGGGAATAAATTGACATAAATGGAAATAAATGGGAATTAATGGAAATAAATGGGAATAAATGGAAATAAATGGGAATAAATGGAAATAAATGGGAATAAATGGACATAAATGGGAATAAATGGGAATGAATGGGAATGAATGGAAATAAATGGGAATTAATGGGAATAAAAATCCGTGAGGAGCTTGGAGTAGAGCCGCTGCTCCTTTGCGTCGAAAGGAGCCAGTTGAGGTGGTTCGGGCATCTGGTGAGGATGCGCCCTGGGGGCCTCCCTAGGGAGGTGTTCCAGGGACGTCCAGCTGGGAGGAGGCCTCGGGGAAGACCCAGGACTAGGTGGAGGGATTATATCTCCAACCTGGCCTGGGAACGCCTCGGGATCCCCCAGTCGGAGCTGGTTAATGTTGCTCGGGAAAGGGAAGTTTGGGGTCCCCTGCTGGAGCTGCTCCCCCCGCGACCCGACACCGGATAAGCGGACGAAGATGGATGGATGGATGGATGGAAATGAAATAAATGGGAATTAATGGGAATTAATGTGAATAAATGGGAATTACTGGGAATAAATGGGAAATAATGGAAATTAATGGGAATAAATGGAAATAAATGGGAATAAATGGAAATAAATGGGAATTAATGGAAATAAATGGGAATTAATGGGAATAAATGAAATAAATGGGAATTAATGGCAATAAACTGGATATTTTTAATATTGGTTTCCATGGAAAGTTTAGCTGTGGAATTTTTGAAACATTCCAATTTTGATTTACTTTGGTTAGTGGGCTATACAATTAACACACATAGGTTAATAATAAGAATTGGGTTATGTCTCCCTCCCCCCACCCCCCAAAAAGTCCCATATTTTAATAACTAAATGTTGGTACGTAGTAGCATTTGCTGATCAATGCGTGCGTGCATGTCATTGACGAATATAGGGAGGACAGTCAACTGAAGTTGCATTAAATCAGGTTGTTTTAACCAAGATTATGCTGCAAGATGTTTTTTTTTCAACTTCATTTATATTCCCTGATATAAACTAACAGTACTGTAACAAGCAATATTGAAAATATCCAGTTTATTCCCATTAATTACCATTTATTCACATTAATTCCCATTTATTTCCATTAATTCCTGTTTATTTCCATTTATTCCCATTAATTCCCATTTATTTCCATTTATTTCCATTTATTCCCATTCATTCCCATTAATTCCCATGGAAAGTTTCCAACTTTGAAAATTCCTGGACTTTTGCAACCCTAGCTATAAGTAGGGTTGGGTATCATTTGGGTTTTTTCCGATACCGGTGCCTGAACCGATACTTTTAAAAAGATTTTTAAAAAATATATATATATATAAACCCGATTCCAAAAAAGTTGGGACACTGTACAATTGTGAATAAAAACAGAATGCAATGATGTGGAAGTGTCAAATTTCAATATTTTATTCAGAATACAACATAGATGACATATCAAATGTTTAAACTGAGAAAATGTATCACTTCAAGGGAAAAATAAGTTGATTTTTAAATTTCATTGCATCAACACATCTCAAAAAAGTCGGGACAAGGCCATGTTTACCACTGTGTGGCATCCCCTCTTCTTTTTATAACTTTTTATAACGTCTGGGGACTGAGGAGACAAGTTGATCAAGTTTATGAATAGGAATGTTGTCCCATTCTTGTCTAATACAGGCTTCTAGTTGCTCGACTGTCTTAGGTCTTCTTTGTCGCACCTTCCTCTTTATGATGCGCCCAATGTTTTCTATGGGTGAAAGATCTCT
This sequence comes from Perca fluviatilis, assembly GCF_010015445.1. Taxonomy (NCBI): domain Eukaryota; kingdom Metazoa; phylum Chordata; class Actinopteri; order Perciformes; family Percidae; genus Perca; species Perca fluviatilis. The sequence continues at coordinate 35,216,446 of NC_053131.1, forward strand.
GGCCATTTCAGTACCCGGATCCTTCTTCTATGCAGCCACGACATTGTGATTGATGCAGTATGTGGTCTGGCATTGTCATGTTGGAAAATGCAAGGTCTTGGATATAACTGTCAGCATTGATGGTGCCTTTCCAGATGTGTAGGCTGCCCATGCCACACGCGCTCATGCAACCCCATACCATCAGAGATGCAGGCTTCTCTGAATCTTTGGATGATATTATGCACTGTAGATGATGATAACTTAAAACTCTTTTCAATTTTTCTCTGAGAAACTCCTTTCTGATATTACTCCACTATTTCTCGCTGCAGCATTGGGGGAATTGGTGATCTTCTGCCCATTTTGACTTCTGAGAGACCCTGCCACTCTGAGAGGCTCTTTTTATACCCAATCATGTTGCCAATTGACATAATGAGTTGCAAATTGGTCCTCCAGCTGTTCCTTATCTGTACATTTAACTTTTCCGGCCTGTTATTGCTACCTGTCCCAACTTTTTTGGAATGTGTAGCTCTCATGACATCCAAAATAAGCCAATATTTGGCATGACATTACAAAATGTCTCACTTTCAACATTCAATATGTTATCTATTCTATTGTGAATTAAATATAAGTTTATGAGATTTGTAAATTATTCCATTCCTTTTTTACTCACAATTTGTACAGTGCCCCAACTTTTTTGGAATTGGGTTGGTATATATATATATATATATATATATATATATATATATATATATATATATATATATATATAAAATCTGACGAAAATCTTAAAAAAGAATCAGAAATGAAGACAGATTCAGCAACTGCACGGCCTATTTCTCTCTTCAAATGTTTTCAGAAACACGTTTCGGTGAACTATTTTAGTCCAATACGAGATCGTACAA
>NC_053131.1:35222326-35227326 GCF_010015445.1 Perca fluviatilis
TTAACAGCTTTCAGGACCTTTAATGTTAACAGCTTTCAAGACCCTTTAACATCTTTCAGGACCTTTAATGTTAACAGCTTTCAGGACCTTTAATGTTAACAGCTTTCAGGACCTTTAACAGCTTTCAGGACCTTTAACAGCTTTCAGGACCTTTAACATCTTTCAGGACCTTTAACAGCTTTCAGGACCTTTAACAGCTTTCAGGACCTTTAATGTTAACATCTTTCAGGACCTTTAATGTTAACAGCTTTCAGGACCTTTAATGTTAACAGCTTTCAGGACCTTTAACAGCTTTCAGGACCTTTAACATCTTTCAGGACCTTTAATGTTAACAGCTTTCAGGACCTTTAACAGCTTTCAGGACCTTTAACAGCTTTCAGGACCTTTAACAGCTTTCAGGACCTTTAACAGCTTTCAGGACCTTTAACATCTTTCAGGACCTTTAATGTTAACAGCTTTCAGGACCTTTAATGTTAACAGCTTTCAGGACCTTTAACAGCTTTCAGGACCTTTAACATCTTTCAGGACCTTTAATGAAAACACTGTTAACAGCTTACCGGTGTGAATCCTGCGGTGCTCGGTGAGGTGGCAGGAAATGGAGAAAGCCTTGCCACACTCCTGGCACACGTAGGGCCTCTCGCCGGTGTGAGTCCTCATGTGCTTCTGCAGGTCGCCACCGGACGGCCAGCCCTTGCCGCACACCGTGCACACGTACGGGCGCTCGCCGGTGTGCCGGCGCACGTGCACGTTGAGCCCGGCGAGCGCGGTGAAGTCTTTGGGGCAGTAGGGGCACCGGTAGGGCCTCTCGCCGCTGTGCGTGCGCAGGTGGCCCTCCAGGCCGTCGCGCGTCTTGAAGCGTTTGCCGCACTGCGGGCACAGGAAGCGGCTCTCGGCGCCGTGGCTGGCCCGGTGCGACTGGAGCCCGGTGAGGGAACCGTACGTCTTGCTGCACAGGTCGCACTGGTACGAGCGGAAAGTGTGCGTGCGCTGGTGGATACGGAGCTGGGTCACTCCTGCAGAGAAGAAGATGAACGATGAATATACACACAGAGACACACACAGAGACACACACAGGGAGACACACACAGGGAGACACACACAGGGAGACACACACAGGGAGACACACACAGAGACACACACAGGGAGACACACACAGGGAGACACACAGGGAGACACACACAGAGACACACACAGGGAGACACACACAGAGAGACACACACAGGGAGACACACACAGAGACACACACAGAGACACACACAGAGACACACACACAGAGACACACACACACACAGAGACACACACAGAGACACACACAGAGAGACACACACACACACAGAGACACACACAGAGAGACACACAAAGAGACACAAACACACACAGAGACACACACAGAGAGACACACAAAGAGACACAAACACACACAGAGACACACAGAGAGACACACAAAGAGACACACACACACAGAGACACACACAGAGACACACACACACACACAGAGACACACACAGAGAGACACACAAAGAGACACACACACACAGAGACACACACAGGGAGACACACAAAGAGACAGACACAGAGACACACACACACACACACACAGAGACACACACAGAGAGACAGACACACACACAGAGCAACACAGCACAGAGACACACAAAGAGCACACACACACACACAGAGACACACACAGAGAGACACACAAAGAGACACACACACACACACAGAGACACACACAGAGAGACACACACACACACACAGAGACACACACAGAGAGACACACAAAGAGACACACACACACACACAGAGACACACACAGAGAGACACACAGAGAGACACACAAAGAGACACACACACACAGAGACACACACAGGGAGACACACAAAGAGACACACACACACACACACACAGAGACACACACAGAGACAAATACACACACAGTTATTCTAAGTGTGTGACAACATTATGGGATGGATCCCTACAGAGATAGACCTTTTAGTTAAAGAGTAAGATCCTTTTAGTTTAACATGAAACAGCCCCGAAATCACCATCACCAAACTCCACCAGACTCCATGTAAATAATCAGGACTTTTAGCGTGTATAGAGCCAGCATATCTCCACCAGACTCCATGTAAATAATCAGGACTTTTAAGCGTGTATAGAGCCAGCATATCTCCACCAGACTCCATGTAAATAATCAGGACTTTTAGCGTGTATAGAGCCAGCATATCTCCACCAGACTCCATGTAAATAATCAGGACGTTTAGTGGTATAGAGCCAGCCATATCTCCACCAGACTCCATGTAAATAATCAGGACTTTTAGTGTGTATAGAGCCAGCATATCTCCACCAGACTCCATGTAAATAATCAGGACTTTTAGTGTGTATAGAGCCAGCATATCTCCACCAGACTCCATGTAAATAATCAGGACTTTTAGCGTGTATAGAGCCAGCATATCTCCACCAGACTCCATGTAAATAATCAGGACTTTTAGCGTGTATAGAGCCAGCATATCTCCACCAGACTCCATGTAAATAATCAGGACTTTTAGCGGTGTATAGAGCCAGCATATCTCCACCAGACTCCATGTAAATAATCAGGACTTTTAGTGTGTATAGAGCCAGCATATCTCCACCAGACTCCATGTAAATAATCAGGACTTTGTGTGTACAGAGCCCGCATATCTCCACCAGACTCCATGTAAATAATCAGGACTTTTAGTGTGTATAGAGCCAGCATATCTCCACCAGACTCCATGTAAATAATCAGGACTTTTAGCGTGTATAGAGCCAGCATATCTCCACCAGACTCCATGTAAATAATCAGGACTTTTAGCGTGTATAGAGCCAGCATATCTCCACATGTAAATGGGTGAATTAAGGGTTTATTCCAACCAAACCAGAGTGGTGATTGTTGGAACAGTGGAAAGATGAACCAAGACGGCTTTCGATAGTTTTATTTAGTTTCTGTCCACTTTGAATGAAGTGTGTTTTAACGATGATAAAAGTCCTGATTATTTACATGGAGTCTGGTGGAGTTTGGTGATGGGTGTTTTCAGGTTAAACTAAAAAAGGATCTTACTGGACCAATCAGCCAATCAGACGCAGAGACGTTGAGGGTCACGTGATCACCTGAGAAGCTCTGGTCACAGAAGCGGCAGTTGTAGCACGGCTCGGCGCCTTCCACCGAGTGCGTCTGCAGGTGACGCAGCAGTTGCGTCTGCGAGCTGAACGTCTCCGAGCACACGGTGCAGCTGAGGTCGGGCGACCGGTGCTGCAGCCTGTGGGCGTCTCGCTCATCGGCGGACTCGAACGCCATGTCGCAGCGGCCGCAGGTGAAGCCGCCGCCCGGCCGCAGTTGCCTGGCACCAGGTGCGTCTGCTTGTGATTGGTCAGACTGGAGAGGTGGTGGAACTCCCGGTCGCACTCGCCGCAGTGGTACACGGGCCGAGCGCGGTGGGTGCGCTGGTGCGCCCGCAGGTCTGCTTTGTCCCTGAAGGCGGCGTTGCACTGGAAACAGGTGTGCTTCCTGGAGGGGCGGGGCTCCAGCGGGGGGCGGGGCTCCGCCACGGGGACACTCTGCTGCGGGGGGGCCGCAGGTTCGGTTCCCGGCAGGGACGCACCGCACGACTTATTGGTGCGCAGGTGTCGGATCACCTGGAGAGAGACACAGTACTGAGCTGGTTGGACAGCAGGTAAAACTAGTACAGAACTACAACAGTTAGAGAACTACAAAAGAAACTACTGCAGTTATAGGACTACAGAACATTTAGATAGAACTACATCAGTTATAGAACTACAGAACAGCTATAGAACTACAGAAGTTATAGAACTACAAAAGTTATAGAACTACAGAACCGTTATAGAACTACAGCAGCTATAGAACTACAAAAGTTATAGAAATACAACAGATATAGAACTACAAAAGTTATAGAACTACACAAGTTATAGAACTACAGAAGTTATAGAACTACAAAAGTTATATAACTACAGAACAGTTATAGAACTACAGCAGTTATAGAACTACAACAGATATAGAACTACAAAAGTTATAGAAATACAACAGATATAGAACTACAAAAGTTATAGGACTACACCAGTTATAGAACTACAAAAGTTATAGAACTACATAAGCTATACAACTACAACAGTTATAGAACTACAGAACAGTTATAGAACTACAGAACAGTTATAGAACTACAGAACAGTTATAGAACTACAAAAGTTATAGAACTAAAGAACAGATACAGAACTACAAAAGTTACAGAAATACAGAACAGTTACAGAACTACAAAAGTTATAGAACTACAGAACAGTTACAGAACTACAAAAGTTATAGAACTACAGCAGCTATGGAACTACATTTATAGAACTACAAAAGTTATAGAACTACAAAAGTTATAGAACTACAACAGCTATAGAACTACAGAACAGTTAGAAAACTACAACAGTTATAGAACTACAACAGCTATAGAACAACAACAGTTATAGAACTACAACAGCTATAGAACTACAACAGCTATAGAAATACAGAACAGTTATAGAACTACAACAGCTATAGAACTTCAACAGTTATAGAACTACAACAGCTATAGAACTACAACATTTATAGAACTACAAAAGTTATAGAACTACAAAAGTTATAGAACTACAACATCTATAGAACTACAGAACAGTTAGAAAACTACAACAGTTATAGAACTACAACAGCTATAGAACTACAACAGCTATAGAACTACAACAGCAATAGGTAGCCTAAATATAGCGTTGGTTTTGGTTTTTGGTACTTGGCTTAAAAACCCAATTCAAATGGGGTACATTATTGAAAAAAGTTTGAGAATCGAAGTTTCTGCTGCTATAGAAGCAACAAGTCTGCATGAAATCAACCTTGTTCGAAAGGAAAACAGACTTTTATTTGCGATGTCATGGAGAAATACTACACTACCCACAATCCTAGGCGTTAACAGCGACGGTAGATACTGACCTGAGATCTGTAGATGAAA
>NC_053131.1:35229826-35232326 GCF_010015445.1 Perca fluviatilis
GTGTCTGTGTGTGTGTGTCTCTCTGTGTGTGTGTGTGTGTGTGTGTGTGTGTGTGTGTGTGTGTGTGTGTGTGTGTGTGTGTGTGTGTGTGTGTCTCTGTGTGTGTGTGTGTGTGTGTTTCTCTGTGTGTGTGTGTGTGTGTGTGTGTGTGTGCTCTCTCTCTCTCTGTAAGCAGTGAAGTGATGTAGAACCTGTGGTGGTTGGTCGGCCCAGTAGGCCGCTCTGATTGGTCAGCAGCTCCCTCAGCTCCTCCCTGTCAGCCCCCCGCAGACACTCCTCCAGACCACCGGGGAGGGCAGCATCCAGCCAGGACGCAGCCTGAAACACACGGCTTTACATTCAGAGGGACTCTCACATTATTATCATTACATTATTATTATTATTATTATTATTATTATTATTATTATTATTATTATCTGAATAAACAGCCATGAATCCACTCAGAAATGAGAGGAGAAAAGAGTGACATGTAATGAAAACCTGACATGTAGTGGGAAAGATGTTGAAAAAGCCACAAAAAAAACATCGGAAAAAGCAGGTAAATGTCGAAAAAATAAACCATAACATTGGAAGTGATGAATACAGTAAAAATAGAATAAAAAAAAAGACGGTAAGTAACAAAGTGAGGGAGTGTGCAGAAAACTGTCCTGTCAGTAGTGTCCTGAGGACTGTCCGGGACAGTCAGACACTGTCCTGTCAGTAGTGTCCTGAGGACTGTCCGGGACAGTCAGACACTGTCCTGTCAGTAGTGTCCTGAGACTGTCCGGGACAGTCAGACACGTCTGTCAGTAGTGTCCCAGGACTGTCGGGACAGTCAGACACTGTGCTGTCAGTAGTGTCCTGAGGACTGTCCGGGACAGTCAGACACTGTGCTGTCAGTAGTGTCCTGGGAACGTCCGGACAGTCGAACATTCTGTCAGTAGTGTCCGAGGACGTCCCGGACAGTCAGACACTGTCTGTAGTGTCCTGAGGACTGTCCCGGGACAGTCAGACACTGTCCTGTCAGTAGTGTCCTGAGGACTGTCCCGGGACAGTCAGACACTGTGCTGTCAGTAGTGTCCTGAGGACTGTCCCGGGACAGTCAGACACTGTGCTGTCAGTAGTGTCCTGAGGACTGTCCCGGGACAGTCAGACACTGTCCTGTCAGTAGTGTCCTGAGGACTGTCCCGGGACAGTCAGACACTGTGCTGTCAGTAGTGTCCTGAGGACTGTCCCGGGACAGTCAGACACTGTGCTGTCAGTAGTGTCCTGAGGACTGTCCCGGGACAGTCAGACACTGTGCTGTCAGTAGTGTCGAGTCGGACAATTTGTGTGTCTGAGACTGTCGGGACATAGAATCTGTCAGTAGTGTCCTGAGGACTGTCCCGGGACAGTCAGACACTGTGCTGTCAGTAGTGTCCTGAGGACTGTCCCGGGACAGTCAGACACTGTGCTGTCAGTAGTGTCCTGAGGACTGTCCCGGGACAGTCAGACACTGTGCTGTCAGTAGTGTCCTGAGGACTGTCCCGGGACAGTCAGACACTGTGCTGTCAGTAGTGTCCTGAGGACTGTCCCGGGACAGTCAGACACTGTGCTGTCAGTAGTGTCCTGAGGACTGTCCCGGGACAGTCAGACACTGTGCTGTGACTCCATGACTGTCCATGGAGTCACAGGGACAGTCAGACACTGTCCTGTCAGTGGTGTCACTACTGACAGGACAGTTTTTGCTGCACCTGCTGCTCGGCTTTGCATTGTTTTGTCTGAATACACCTTTCTATATATATTTCTATATTATGTATTCTATATATCTATATTCTATATATCTATATATATTCTATATATCTATATATCTATACTGTATATATCTATATATCTATACGTATATATCTATATATCTATATTCTATAAGGTATATATATTTTATACTGTATATATATATTCTATACTGTATATATCTATATATCTATATTCTATACTGTATATATCTATATTCTATACTGTATATATAATATATCTATACTGTATATATATATATATCTATATTCTGTATATATCTATATTCTATACTGTGTATATATATATATATATTCTATACTGTATATCTATATATCTATATTCTATACTGTATATATATTAACTGTATATATATATTCTATACTGTGTATATATATATATTCTATACTGTATATATCTATATTCTATATTGTATATATTATATATCTATATTCTATACTGTATATATATATTCTATACTGCATCTATCTATATTCTATACTGTATATATCTATATGTATTATCTATATTGTATATACTGTATATATCTATATATCTATACTGTATATATCTATATATCTATATTCTATACTGTATATATCTATATTCTATACTGTGTATTATATATTCTGTATAGTATATATCTATATATCTATATTCTATACTGTATATATTCTATACGTATGATATATATTCTATACTGTGTATATATATTAATATACATATCTATATTCTATACTGTATATAT